>NW_015552557.1:825995-828166 GCF_001515605.1 Sinocyclocheilus anshuiensis
TATATATAAATAAATGTATTTTTGCATAAATATTTGCAATATTGTTTACAATACTAGAGTTTACATTTTTATGAAGAAATGGTTAATTCTGGTATGAAACAGTGTTATTTTAGTATCATTGATATATTATTATAGTTTTTATTAATAGTTTGAAAGTTTTTATTTTTATATTTTCTGTTTTCATTTAAATTTTAGTTAAAGTTTTAATAATTATGATGTATTTTTTTTTAAGAAGTCTATATAGTTTTTAGTTATTTTTATTTCAGTTTTTGATTTAGTTATATTAATACGTCAATTTAAACTAAATGAAAAATTAGAAATGTTGCCTTGGCAACTATTTTATTTCAGGTAAAGTTGGTTTTATGGTTTTAGTTTTAACTACAACAACCCAGGTATAAAAACACTCACTTTCACGATCCAGTAAACCTCAAAATAATCTGGCCTACACTTTTTATCTTAGAATTAAAATGGGTTGCGAATGCTATATCATATTGAGAAATCTGGGCCTTGTGGCTGTAGTACCTGCTCTCCTCTGTAGATGACGTACTCAGCCAGAGTGAGACCGTTGACACTGGGCCGGCCAGTGACTGAGTGGTGTCCTGGAGGCGAGTGGGCCATCCTCATCACGCTGAACTGCAGGAAAGACTTCCCCAAAGTCACACGGCAGAACAGAAGATGTCTGGGAGGAGCACACAGAGCCAAGAATCAAGAGCATGAGCACTTTAGAAAGGAAATAGGAAATCAGTTTCTCCTCAAGGTTTTGGAAAATAACACCACATGGCAACACTTTGCTGACAAAACACATTGTGCTGGGAAACGCGAAGCCGCTTAAATGCGCTGTAACGGGATCTGATCTCACCTCTGACACATGTAGCACGACCTGTCCTTGTGAAGAGGGCACCCCGTTCCTCCGCCTATTCCATAAACGTACTGGTTGCTTTTGGAAGGGTTTTCTGCAAAGTAGATCCCGGCCCCGAACATTCCCCCTATGTACGCATGCCTTTCATCGAAGCCCTTGTGAATGATGGCGTTTACGAACGGTGACCCTGGGGAAGCAGAAATAAAGCATTTCCTCGAGGTTCTGTTGATCAGAATTAGGCTGCAACTAATGATTATTTTAATAATCCATTAATCTAACAATGCCTATTTCTTCAATTAATTGGACGAAAAGTCCAAAGATGATTACAAAATAATACATTTAATGAAAAAAATCCATACAATTTTTTTATTCCACATCTAGCCCAAAACCATGTGCAATTTGGAAGCAATGAAAACAAATATAGAGACTGTATCTATGTAGGCTATGTGCAATTAAACATTATGTGGAAAAAAAGGTGAACAAATTAAAACGATTGCTTACCATTTAAAAGTAGAAGTCAAAAAACCCCCCACTAGATTAACAATCAAATGAAGAAAAATAATTACTTTTTACATGCAAAATGCATATACTATTGTGCACTGTCTATTGCAGTGAAGTCTATCAGATACTCAGAGATGAGCCTTTATGCAAAATGGAAACAATTGTGTGATTTTCGAATGTTTGCATGTAAGGATACAACCGTAAAATGCAAGGCATGCAGCATTAAACTGTATGCTTCTGTTTGAATCGCTTAATAGGACAAATTCTCATGTTTAGAATAACTTGGGTCGTGTGCTTTTCCTGCAGCAGCTCACTCTGCATCCTTTGCTGTTTTCCAGATGCACTTTGTCCGCATAAATTAGTTATTTACTGCTGTAAAGGGACATGACTGGTGGATGTTTTCTGTGCAAAGTGGAAAGACGTGATGAATGGATAATCAAATTCGTTGTTGATTATTTTCATTTCATTTTCATGATTTTATCTATTAGCTGTTGCAGCCCTAATCAGAACAGCAGTGAATGCAGGAGTGGTTTGAAACCAAACCTTGGTTCACACACCGTGGAAGAGCATGCGTTCATTGGCATGGTTGTGGTTCTCCTCAGAAACCTCCTTTCTGCGATGGGTGTATCTCTCCTACAGCTTCTTGTTGCACACCTTCTGGATCTGACCGAAAAAAAAAAAGATTTTACCACTTTTTACCACAGTTTAGCATTAGTTAATCTACTGTAGATTAATGTTAATTTGTGACCCTGGACCACAAAACCAGTCTTAAGTCGCTGGGGTATATTTGTAGCAATAGCCAAAAATACAT
>NW_015552557.1:828262-844774 GCF_001515605.1 Sinocyclocheilus anshuiensis
AATTTGGACAACTTTAAAGGAGATTTTCTCAATATTTTGATTTTTTCAAATAGTTGTATCTCAGCCAAAAAACGCCCTTTGTTACACTAGTTTTTGGTCTGACATCAGCATTCGTTTCAGTTGGATATAAAGGTTCTGAATGTAATTTTCCTTAAGTGAACTGCTAGTGATGGCAGTGAAAAAAACAAAATTGTGATGCGCTCACAAATTGAACACAACACTTTTACTACACACACACACACACACACACACACACACACACACACACACACACACAAACAATAGGCAATATTTTAGAACAATGCATGTCTAAAAAAAATCATATTCACTACAAAAATGTATTGTATTATGAAACTGTATTAATTTTCATGACTTTTCCAGTCCAGGAAAAGCAATTCCCTAACATTTCTGTGCTTTTCGAGGTTGCTGGAAACCCTGGAAGTAATGCAATGTGAAAAGACACCTTCAGGGGCAGGGGAGCAGTGAGGAAATGAAGCGACTAAAATGGAAAAATAGGAAAAAATTAAATATTAAACATGAAGTAAGGCATTCAGATCTCTTACCTTCACAATGCTGTATTTGTTGAAAACCCCACCCGCATGACCGCCATCCCTGTGCTCCCTTATCGTACTCTGCATCTGTTCAGAGACACGAAACAGACACGAAACAAGTCCTTGGTGTTTTAATAATTAGCTACTTGGTCTGTATGGCTTCATAAGCCACTTGAACATGTACATCCATAACTGGATTCTCCTGGTACTGTTATAGATAACAAGATTGTGATTATTTTTAACAAAATCTCTAGGGGCTCAGGCAGATGACGCACAAGGAGAAAAATGATAAACATGAAAAGAATCAGCACAACATCATTAAAATGAGAAAGTCTACCTCCTCCTCAACCGACTGAAACTCCTTGTCGTCTGGAGACAGATCTATCAGTATTGTTCCACTGTTGGTCGTGTTCAGGGTCAAGTAAGGGTTTAAACCTGTGATGGGGATATAAACACTTAAGTGCAAACTAAGCTGCAAAACAAAAGCTTCAGTTTGATCCTTAAAGAGGTCACTTTATGAGAAATCAAAAGCAAGAATAAAAAAACTGTATTGTACAGTTAGTTTGTAATATGAGCTGTCAATCAATTTTCATCGACATGATATACCAATTAATTAATTGAACTAACTGCAATTAAATCACATACATTAATATTAGCTAAAAAAAATGCATGCGGCGTAAGAAGCTTTAAATGTGCAGGATAAAAAAAACATCACATTTAACTCGAATGCTAAGAGAGAGGGTGGAAAATTAAAGTTAATCACTTTTGGTGTTAAATTTATTTTTTTTAACATTGTTTAACATTATAAGTTATGGAAGGCCAATTCTGCCACTGAATAAAAAAATGAAAAAAAGGTAATTGCGACTTTTTATCTCACAATTCTGACTTTTTTTTCTCTCAATTGCAAGTTTACATCTTGCAGTGATATAAACTCGCAATTGTGAAAAAAAAATCTGAATTGACATTTAAACGTGCAATTCTGAGAAAAAAGTCAATATTGCGAAATATACACACGCAATTGCGAGTTAGAAAGTCAGAATTGTGAGATATAAACTCGCAATTGTGAGAAAATACTATTTTTCATCAGCATTGGACTTTATAACTCGGAATTGCGAGTTCATATCTCAGGTCAGAATTGTGAGTCTCACATCTATATCTCACATGACTTTTTTCTCAGAATTGCGAGTTTAAATCTCGCAATTCTGACTTTTTTTCTCGCAAGTGCACTCAGAACTGTGAGTTTATATCACACAGTTCTGAGAAAAAAAAAGTCAGAATTCTGAGAAAAAGTCGCAATTACCTTTTTTACATTTTTTATTCAGTGGCAGAAACGGCCTTCCATCGTAAGTAGACCTCGGGATAAATAAATAAACTTTAAGAAAAGTATAATATGACCCCTTCAATAAAAGCAGCTTGTCCTGAGAAAAAACATCCAATGTTAAGCAGAGATCTTAGAGGAAACAAGATCAAAGTGATTCTTAAACCCTGTATCTAATTAAGGATTCTCTCAAATGAACTCTTCTGGATGAAAGGAGAAGCAGCTCTTACTCTGAGGTCCACTAATAAGTCTCTCCACTCCTTTGATGATCTTGTGTCTGTGACCGTAAGCGTTGATGCCGATCTCCTTCAGCTCTTTGTGGCCCATTTCCACCAGGACGTCCAGAGTTATCTAATGACACAGACTCCCTAGGCACCTCTAGGCACATGACTAATGTATTACTCGCACTGATCAGTGATTACTTTACAGCGTGTTCCTCTAGTACATCTCAACATTTCAGTCAGCCCGCTAAACATCTTTGGGGGAAATTAAATAAAGATTAGTAGATTACAAATATTTACGTCTAAGATGCAACAAGTTGTACAGGAAAATCTGATTCATTCTAGCGAATTGATACATCCTAAATGGTTAATTGATTCATTCTTGTGAATCAGTTTATCCTAAAAAGGGCTAAGATATTTTACAAAGCTTGACATATTCCTGTTGTGGCCCTGTTATGTGAAATGTTTTTAGTTGCTGAATTTACTGAAATTAGCTAAATTTATCAAAAATTAAAATCATTGAAAATGGCTTGGATTATACTATGATGCTATATACTATTATAACTACAATATACCAATATAAAGTATGCATATTATTTATTTCTAAACACCCCTTTTGAATCAATTTAATTTCATGTGGACCCTTATAATTATGGAAGGTATCTACGACTTACTGTCAATGTTACAGATATGTTTATTATTGAAAAAAGACCACGAAACATTACTGCACATGTAAACTATTGCACACTCTACCTTACGGTAGAGTTTTATATAGTTTAGATAAAAAACATACATTTTGACAAAAAAAAACAGATTGATGTCATACTTTATGTCCAATAATAAGAATAAAAAAAAAAAAAACACTTTTAAGGTTGAAAGTTAAAGGGTTAAGGCTGTTGTGTTTAGGACAGTCATGGTTTGCTATATCGTTTATATCGCAGTATGAAATCATATCTGCCCAGCACAGGACTGCTCAAAGTAATTTACGTTAGACTGGTAAAGAAACATGTATGAATGAGAAAATCAAAAGAGGGACATGCTTGATGCTAAAAAGAGTTATTAAATGCAATAAGCCATGAAAATTGTGCACATAAAGCCATCTGTGAGGTCAGAGTGCCGAATTGAGCTTTCTTTCACAAGCTTCTTTCACTAAAATGGTCAAATACACACAAGATTTTCAAACATGCCCATCATAGAGAGTATTTCAAGTAAAACACATTTGTTTGCATCTTATTTAATAAATGTAAACAGTAAGGAGAAAATCAGACGTGTGTAAGGATATTGGATTAGGTCTTGACAGCAGCCTAATAAAGCTGCTGTCTGTCTGTGTGCCTAATGTTCATCAAACAACCAAAGAAAAGGAGAAAATCTCTCACTGCTTTTGACTGAATAACTTCAGTAGCTTCAATAAAAACAAGTGTAGATTTAATTCGTACAACAAAGATTATGCACCATTTTATTTTTACATTTGATTATTCAGCAATACTACAAACTTGTACCGACACTTAAAACTTTACAAATTAAAACAATTAAAAATTTAGTTTTTTGTCTTGTAATATTAATGGATTTCTCTGTATCTCATCTGTTCTAGAGACATGACAGTTTTATTTATCAAGCAGTTCATTCTATTTTATTTTACTCTGAAATATGGTCTTGAATGTAATGTGTGAACAAGAGAAAACAATGACCAAAATCACAAACAAAATCACAATATCCATTAAAAGAATAGAAATGTGATTATTCAGTCCATATTGCACAGCTCTAATACACCCACACACACACAATTTCCACATATTAGGCGATTTTAATAAAAACTGACATGACCCTTTAACAAAATTATTTCAGTTTATATTCAACTCTCAGATTGTGCCTAATACGTGTAAATTTACATTTATGCAGCCCATTCCTAAAATAGTGGGAGCAAAAAAATTAGAAGACTTCCACCCTGTAGCCTTGACATCAGTACTAGCTAAATGCATGGAAAGGGTCATTAGTTATCATCTTAAACCGTACATATCAGAGCACCTAGATGTATTGCAATTTGGGTTAAGATATTTAAAATTATGATTTTTTTTTAGCCAATTATCCAAATAATGTTTAGTCCTAGAAAGCTATTATTATCAGAACACGTGAGCATAACATAGCGGTTAGCAGATCAATGAATGACAGGGCAGCGTTACCAGAGTTGCACATATACCACACCTTGTTACAGTAGGGCTATTGCAAACAGAAACAATACTGTACTACATAGATGTTTCCTGTCGGCTCGATTTTTGAGTGGACTTTGCTGTTTCGATGAGCATGAACGGTATATGAGTGGAGCGAGCGTAGCGCGCATGCATAGAGCGGGATAATACGCAGAGCGTCACACCACGTGAAAGTGAAACGTGAGCGGTGAACTAATTTTCGGCAGCCGGAATTTCGGTGCATCTCTAATTATTGGCGACATCAGAAATGGATATTATATAATAGATGCTTTTTTTGAACATTTTAGCAATTTAAAAATATTAAAAAAGGATGTTTTACACGGCACCCCTGCTCTCGACAGACGGCAACCCGGTTGGGAAACACTGCATTAGTACCCCACTATTAGCATGTGTGAAGACACATAAAGCCTTCTAAAATGAAATGGATAAGGCTAGCGCAATGTAGAGTTTTACACTAAGATCACAGTAAGATGCTGTCATATGAATATGTAGCCCCTAAAGGGACATGCTGATAAAAAGAAAATATATATGAGAAATTGTATTTCCGTGCACAAGAGATAAAAAATAAATAAATACAATTGTATCCACTGCTTGATTATGCTTGATTACAGTTTGAATAAAACTGTTATATCATGTCTCTAGAGCAGACAAGACAAAAAAAATCTAATTTCATGCACTTTTTAATGCAACACCGTTAAAGAGTTGGATTCTCATGCTAAACATGGCCAAAGTTTCAAAAAACGAGCTGAACGTATGTCAAATACATTCCTTCCGGGTTCTAATAAGTTTCAGAAAGTTTTTTCAAGTATGGCCCTTCATGACGTCATGAAGGGCGGAATGAATTCCTTGTATGGGCACTTCTCACAGAAGAGCACGTACACAGCAACCAGAGCGAGAGCAAGAGCAGCCCATGAACGTGCTTCTTTCGGGTTACGGAAGTCGTCGGCAGCGCTGCACAGGACTTTGAATGTCTTCAAAGAAGTGTGTTTTTGGATGTGAGGGAAAGATAACCTTGTTCAGCTTCCCAAAGAACCCAGCGTTAAGGGAACAGTTGATGCAGTTGGATTTTCCGGGACAGCAACGGGGTTGCACACGTGTGTTTGTTTGTTCCCGTCATTTCGGTGACGAATGTTTTATAAAACAAGACCCAGTTCGACGCTGGATTTACAGATAATTTGATACTGAAAGATGGAGCAGTCCCAGAGATAAACGATCCCAGTCACGAGTCAGACCCACAGGCGGAAAGGAGCTTGGCTGTTTTCGGAGAGAAGCGGTACAGCTGTATCTGTCTTTTATAAATATGATAAAACTAAAGACTCTTCGGAGATATGAAGGATGCAATACTATTTTATAGGTACTCAAAATTAACATGAGATTGGCCGAAACTGTGTGTGTTATGTCCCCTTTAAATATTATTTTTAATGTGATGACCAAACGCATTTGTTCATACATCAAAGACTATCCCAATTTGTAAAACTAAAAGATGTAGGAAAACAAACACGTGGCATACAAACACTTTATATATACAGGTGCATCTCAATAAATTAGAATGTCGTGGAAAAGTTCATCTATTTCAGTAATTCAACTCAAATTGTGAAACTTGTGTATTAAATAAATTCAGTGCACACAGACTGAAGTAGTTTAAGTCTTTGGTTCTTTTAATTGTGATGATTTTGGCTCACATTTATGCCAAAAGCACCAAAAGTTGGTTAAATGACCATGGTGTTGGTGTGCTTGACTGGCCAGCAAACTCACCAGACCTGAACCCCATAGAGAATCTATGGGGTATTGTCAAGAGGAAAATGAGAAACAAGAGACCAAAAAATGCAGATGAGCTGAAGGCCACTGTCAAATAAACCTGGGCTTCCATACCACCTCAGCAGTGCCACAAACTGATCACCTCCATGCCACGCCGAATTGAGGCAGTAATTAAAGCAAAAGGAGCCCCTACCAAGTATTGAGTACATGTACAGTAAATGAACATACTTTCCAGAAGGCCAACAATTCACTAAAAATGTTTTTTTATTGGTCTTATGAAGTATTCTAATTTGTTGAGATAGTGAATTGGTGGGTTTTTGTTAAATGTGAGCCAAAATCATCACAATTAAAAGAACCAAAGACTTAAACTACTTCAGTCTGTGTGCACTGAATTTATTTAATACATGAGTTTCACAATTTGAGTTGAATTACTGAAATAAATGAACTTTTCCGACATTCTAATTTATTGAGATGCACCTGTATATATAAGTCATGAAATTACCATAATGACCAGTAGATGGTGGCAGAGGAGCACTTATTGGCTTATTAGCCTTTTCCATTCCCTAATGTATATTTTTTCACACGTTTTGCTTTTGGATTTATATTTAGATATTATGAAATTCTATTCCTATTACAAAATATCAAATCACCAAGAAATCAATTTTTGTCAAAGTTTGACACATTTTGTACTGAAGTATGAAGTTCACAAAGTCTCATGAAAATCAAAAAGAAAGCAAGTAAAGTGCGCTCCTTTTATAATCACTGAAGCTGTCGGTCAGTTCAGTATGATACTATAGAGTAGAATATTTAACATTTTCCCTATAAAAATTTGGTTTTTGCTCAACACTGTTGTTAAAAGTTAATTTGATCTGTATCTACATGTCCATTTCCAACAAATAAACATGCAATATTATTACTAACTGCACTTAAGTTACCTACTTTTTGTACTGTATTTTTTCAAAAGAGTATCTTTACTGTAGTTATACTACAAATTATGAGTAGCTTTTAGATTAGTGAGATAAAAGTTTCAAAGTAGCTTTCCCAAATCTGGCTGCAGGATAATAAAGAAGTGCTCTAGTCTGAGTCTAAGTCTAAGACCATATATGCATGGTCTTATATTCAGCTCTGTCTCAACTCAGACTCAACTGTGATGAGCATTGAAACAGAAGTACCTGTTCTCTGTCAAAGATCTCCAGCAAATGCACCAATTGCAGGTTGTGAAGGAACTGGCTGATACTCAACTCTATAGCTAGACCTGAAAAAACATCAGGTTAAAGAAAACTTTCAGCAGTCACCAAATGTTTCCTATAAGCAAGACTACACTAATGTTGCATAAACCCACCCTCCTCTATCGTCTCTATGCCTATGGTCCCTTCAGCTGCAGAAGGCGGTAGAAGAGTGCTCAGCTCAGGGAAGGTATCAGACTGGCCATCCATACTGGAGTTTGAAGAGAGCGGTGTGGGGCTCGAGTTGAGAATCGACGGCACCACCGCCCCAGAGGCCGAGACGCTGATAACCTGGGGTTTATAGCACGCCGGCAGCGCTGAGGAGGGCATGGCTGCCGTGAGGAGAGCTCGGACATCGTCCGCCTAGAGAGACAGACAGTGCAATGTCAGAAAGTCCTGATGTAACTGACAACAACTTCTTGAGACAGACAAGCCCGCAGGGCTCTCAAACTGACTGTTGCATTTAAGTACACACTTATTTGAATGTCTGTCATATCTCAAGCATATAGAGTGTGAGTTCAGAAAAAAATGCAAATAAGAAAACATTTGTACATGAGAACAGCTTATTTCAAACAAGCAAGCTGTTGGCATGCATACACGGCTAAAGAGATAGTATGGTATTCATGGAATAATTGATCAATAATGCTTGCTTTGTGTCATGGCCACATTATCACCTCATTGTATAAATATTGCCTGTTATATTTTACATGTGTGTGTGTGTGTGTGTGTGTGCAATTCTAAACTATTGTAATGTAGCTTGACCAATCAAAATAGCAGACCAGAAGAACTAACTGTTGTATAAACAGGGTATCTGCAGGATTTTTTAAATAAAATTTAAGACTTTTTAAGACCTGCACAAATAAAAATCAATACCATATGAGCACGGTAGGACTCGGAACGACAGAAATATAGCGGTTTCCCTGGTAACAGCAGTACACAAAGCTGCACCTGACTTTGAAACGTGCGGCTCTCATATTTTTATTAAATGAAATCATAGCCTTTGTTAAGCTATATTGCAATTCTTGTCTCTGTCCCCAAATTCAAGACCTCTTGAATTCATAATTAAGTCTTTCTTGAACCATTTAAGGACCTGCGGAAACCCTGATAAAATAAATGAATAATTTTCTATAACAATATATATACCATTTAATTAAAAAATAATAATTATTATAATTTTTTTTAGAAAAGTCAATGAAATTCAACAAATACCAATATGAACCAACATTTGCATCAAATTTGACATTTTGGTCATGACTTTACACCCAACCAAAGTTTTCAAAAGCAACCAAAAATAAAGATTACTTTAAAACAAACACCTCTGTTTTAGAAAACAATTAATTTTTTTTGAGTAAGACTTGTTTTTTTGTCATGTATATATGTAGCTTTAATTGAGCAGCACTCACCCCGTAAGACGCAGCGTTGTTTAGAGGAATGAGTCCACCTTTATCTTGCGAGTTCACCTCTGCCCCGTGTTGCAGCAGATATTCAGCCACCTCCAGATTGTTATAGGCAGCTAATCATACACATAAATCAAACACCACCATCGTGAAAATATCCTCTTTAATTTTTGTTCTTCCATATTTCAGGTATTTTACTCTTTATTTGAACACTTGAGCCTTTAGAATAGGACTGACATGATCACGAAATGTTGAAATTTTGTTCATGTTATGTACAGTGTCAGCCTGACACACACAGTTTAGTTAATTCAATTTATTCATATTAAACTTGGTTAAAAGAAGCCTATATGATTTCCTTTAGGGCTTTGCACAGAAATGTTAAATATGCATATAGTAAAAATAGAGGCTGTTAGTATTAATGTCCATTAGACAAGAGGTTTTCAAAATGGGGTCTGGGATCCCAGGGGTCCATGAAATTGCTAAAAACAGGGTCAAATCTAAAGTATCAATTACATTTATTTAATAAAAAAAAAGTAAATTTTCACAAACTGAAAAACATGCTGGAGTTACTAAATAGTTTTACTAGTGCTGTCAAATGATTAATCGCGATTAATCACATCCAAAATAAAAGTTTTTGTTTACATAATATATGTATCTGTACTGTCTATATTTTTATGTATATATAAATACACACACATGCATGTATATATTTCAGAAAAATATGTTGTTTATATATTAAATATATTTATATATAATATAAATTATATGAATATAAATATAGACATGTAAATATTTTCAAAATAAATATAGTATGTGTGTGTATTTATATATACATAATAAATATACACAGAACACACATATTATGCAAACAAAAACTTTGATTTTGGATGCGATTAATCGCGATTAATCATTAGACAACACTCATTTTAACACATTTTCAAATGCACTTCCTGCTTCTCTTCCCTTTACAGTTCCACGCAAAATTAATGAAAAGCGCAGACTGAAACAAACCAAATGCTAGATAACTAGATAGATACTGACTAGATAAATGAGCAACATTTTGTTGACCATTTTCATAGACTAAGCTATTTATTTTGACTATTTGCACTTAGCTGTAAAACCAATCCAGAAATGCAAATGTAGTAGGCCTTACAAAGCTAGAGTGTTTAAAAGGGTCTCCTTTTTTGCACTTAAAAACCAGTCGTACATCCTTGATTTCGACCCTGGTGCACTGATTCTTATTGGCTTGCTATGTCATATTCACTGTGTATTAGTGTTGCACGATATATGCAATTGAGGTCAATTAGCTAACTAACCAATGTTGCAAAGATCTATACATCCTGTAGGGCTTGGTAGCTGCTCACCATAGTCCTGTGGAGTGGTACTGGCATGTGATTTTTATTTTATTTTTTAAAGGGGGATGAAATGCTCAAAAAGCATTTATTTTTTAATAACTATAAGCTCCATGTGAATCATTCGGTTCCTGTTGGTTTTATCATAGTATCGGTTCAGTAGTAGTATCGAGATATTTTAGTCAGGTATCGTATCGAAGTCAAAATTTTGGTATCATGACAACACTACTGTGTCTTGTATACAGTAGTAAAAAAAGCATTTATTTTTTAATAGCTAAAATAACTATAAGCTCCATGTGAATCATTCGGTTCCTGTTGGTTTTATCATAGTATCGGTTCAGTAGTTGTATCGAGATATTTTAGTCAGGTATCGTATCGAAGTCAAAATTTTGGTATCATGACAACACTACTCTGTCTTGTATACAGTAGTAAGTGAAAGCATCATAGTCTGATCCACACCTACCTGCCAGGTGCAGCGGGGTGGAATGCTGTCCCTGCGTGTCTCGACAGTTCACGTTGTCTGGAGTGCAGAGCTTTTTAACGCAAGCTACGCAGCCTTTCTTGGCGGCGTGCAGCAGTGCTGCGTCACCCCTGAGCAGATCCTGAATGTCTGTGTCTCCGTCCTTCACCAAATCCAAAGGGGTGTTTCCATCACGGTTCTTTTTGGTTGGGTCGGCACCATGCTGTGTCAAGGAAGTACTTGGTTAGCGCTAAACAAAGTTTGCTGCCATTGATAGTGGAAATGATTCAAATGATTCAGTTCAAAGACTGAACAGTGGATTTCAATCAGAGTTTTTCAATACCTGAAGCAGCAGTTTGCAGATCTCATATTTGCCCTTGGCGGCCCCCTCATGCAGTGGGGTGAACTTCCACAGGTCGGCCACGTTAACCACAGCACCATGAAGAACAAGGAGCTCAGCCACCTCATAATGCCCATAGGAACAGGCGTTGTGCATGGGAACCAGACCACTATGTAGCAAAAGACATGAGCTTTACTTGTGTTTCTTATAGAATTCAAGAGATTCTTATACTAATTACAGTAGTAACTAAATAAGACAATACTATTTCTGGAACTTATTTTAATGTTTCACTATTTATTTAAGATTTCTGTAGTTTATTTTAATAATTAATTTCACTGTATTTTATTTACAGTATCTAACAATAAATTTGTGGCTGTACTCTTAAAACATTTTTTTGTCTATTTCATTGAATAATGTCTGTTTCATGAGAGAATATGTAATATATTCAAAGGTGTGAACTGCCACAGGTCCATAGCGTTGACACAGGCACCATGCTGCGTAAAGATGAACAGATGGAGTCTAGTTACCACTTCAGCTAAAACCAACAAATTCAGAACAAGAAAGCAGACACAAAAAGTGTGAATAACATTAAATAGACCTACCTTTACAAGCAACTCAGCTACCTCATAGTGACCGTATGAACAGGCGTTATGAAGAGGCACAAGATCACTGTTAACACAAGACCAAGAATAAGACAAGGTTTTGTGAGTACAATAATGAAAAAAAGATTTTTGACTTTTGACTGCCTTTATATGAATGCTTGGGTTCAAAGTTAAGTAAGTAATTTCGACACATTCCTCAGATTGCAAGAACAAACAAAAATTGTGTTTACAGCAAAGTCAAGGAGATAATACACATGGTTTGGAAAGCATAGTCCTAATTATACATGTTAACATGAGACTAGTATAATCAAATTAAATACTAACCTCATCTTTACCAAGTTACATCAATTTTTCATCTACGGATGCACCGATATTAAAGGAATAGGAACCTAAAAGTGAATATTTGCTGAAAATGTACTCACCCTCGGGCCATCCAAGATGTTGATGAGTTTGTTTCTTCATGGGATCAGATTTGGAGAAATGTAGCATCACTTGCTTACCAATGGATGGATAGTGACTGGGTGCCGTCAGAATGAGAGTCCAAACAGCTGATAAAAACATCACAATAATCCACACCACTCCAGACAATCAATTAACATCTTGTGAAGTGAAAAAACTGCATGTTTTTAAGAAACAAATCCATCAAGACATTTTTAACTGTTGATTCTGGATAAAATATGAATTCTCTAATCCCATAATAACGCTTTCTCCAATGAAAAAGTTGTCTTGTCCAAATCAGGAGAGAAATATGCACAGACCAAGCACCATTTACAAGCCAAAACAGTTCTAAAAAAATTTGGTGGATTTTGATGTAAGAGGACTTTTTTCACTGGAGGAAGCGTTATTATGGATTATGGACTACTTTGTCCAGAAGTGATGGTTTAAAGTTAAAACACCTTAATGATGGATTTCTTTCTTACAAACATGCTGCTTTTCACCTCACAAGACATTTATTGATGGACTGGAGTGGTGTGGATTACTTGTGGATTACTGTGATGTTTTTATCAGCTGTTTGGACTCTCATTCTGACAGCACCCATTCACTGCAGAGGATCCATTGGTGAGTAAGTGATGTAATGCTATTTCTCCAAATCTGTTCTGATGAAGAAACAAAATAATCTACAGCTTGCATCTACATTTGCACGATACACGCACAAGCATGTGCTGGAGTTATGCCTACAGTGCATCTTGACCCGTAGACGTCCATTGTGAGTGCTTTGTATGATTTATTACAAACTATTTCTGTGCTAACTGACAGCATAGAGCTTAACTGAAACTGCACTTTAAGGCACACTAGAGACAAACATCGTACCCTTTGTCTTTAGCGTGCACGTCGGCTCCATGCTGCAGCAACAGCTGCACTGTCTGCACACGGTTATAACCCGCGGCCAGATGCAGAGGCGTGGACTGAAACCAACAATCCATTCAGAAACACATATGCAAACTATTTATTCAAATGAAGATGCATGCAGAACCTGGACCGATTACACATTACAGTTTTTCTCAATTGCTTTGGCTCAATTCTCGAATGAAACTTTTTTTTCCCAAAACAATAAGTTCAGATCTCTGAACAATTAGCTTCTTGTTCACATCAGATTGGAATTTCTTATTGATTTGAGCAAATTGCAAATGCTTTGGCACATGTGTGCAAACAGTAAGTACAATTGTCTGCAGTTTGCACAACAACTAATTGCATATGGCTTGTGTTTCGAAAAATGTGCCAAAGCAATTGAGAAAAACTGTAAATGCCAGGCTACATTATGTGTTTTATGTGAAAGTTATACATTAACAATCGCACTGTCAAACAGGTATGGAGATAACATTAGCATATTTAATTCAATAAATCACCTTCCTTCCATCACTAGCATGACAGTTCACATTTAATGGTGTGAGGAGGGTCATCAGTTTTTCTTAATTTCCACTGCTGTATAAAAGCATTGAGCAGCAAGTCAATTAAAGGAACAATGCGAGGCACGTCAGCAATTTTCATCTCTCCTCAGGTCTCCTGAACAGTACTGAGCTTAAATTGTTATTACCTTGCGCTCTCGAGTAGTTCATCTTTTCTATAGTCACCTAGATTTAAGAAAGAATGAAGTATATTATCATAAATGGAAATCTTATTTGAGCCTAAATGAAAAGCAAAGTCACCAGGAGAACATGTCAGCCTGGAGTAAATTGACAATTACTAGCCTTATAAACAAATAGAGAAAATGGAAATGGGAATTATGGGAATCAGAAGCAAGTGTTTCAAAAGGATGTGCGGCAACTACATAGGACAACAAATAAATAAATAATACAAATAAAATAAATCTCTTCATATAAACAAACTGCTTTGCCTGTGCTCTTTCCATTTAAAATCAGAGGCGACCACTGCATTTTAATCACAATCCAAACAAAGATGCTAAATACATGTTATTCAGATTGTAATTAGATTGCATAATTTCGAAATCTGAAGCAAAAACAGAATGGTCTGACTTTAGCTTTGTTAAACTATACTACGTAAAAAATCTGAACGAAACAGAAACAGCAGATGAGCTGGATGAGATGTAAATGTCACTCTCTGACAGCAGGTGGCGCTTATGGAACAGCAGCTATTTATAGGCCACTGCCCCTTTAAGACCCAATACATGGATCCAATATAATGATGCACACGCGATTTCTTTCTCCACTGTTTACATTCACTTAAGACATAACTGACTGTGTTTACGAGAATACTTAAACACACGCAATACATGCAAGAACTGAATTGAATTCTCTTTAGCCTCTTCATGTGCTTAAAGGTTTAAAACGCTTGAATGTTGCTAGCCCTGAGACTGCAGACCAGTTCTGGATTAGAACTGGATCTTGATTCCAAACACTACCAGAGAAGCCAGCGTGTACCCAAGTCTGAGGTATGAAGGTAGAATGACGTCAAAAAGATTTGCATACACAGGGTAATATTTGTGGAAGTGGTCATAAGACTGTAAGCGTAAATTAAATTTGCATGCGCAAGAGAAGCTTGGTTTCGATTTAAAGGTGTAAATCGCATTTCAAGCGCAAGAAAAAATTATTATTTACTGTTATTCGTAAGTGTAATTCATGTATTGTGAAACTGCAGCTTCTGACTTCCATTTTTCCGGGTTCGAGAGCTCACCGGTCAGCACAGCTTTGGTGGAGGGTTCAGCCAGGTCAAGCGCTGTCCTTCCATCAGTGTTTCGGATCTTTGGCTCAGCACCATGTTGCAGCAAAACTACAAAAGACAAACATGATTTATACAGCTGCATTATACATTCAGCATGCAAATGAGATCTAAGTTTAATGCACTTTTCTCATCAAAACAAGTTATGAAAGTATCCTGTTAACTTTATTACTAGGAGGCTTTACCAATGCCTCTTGAGTGTCTTGAGTGTCTTTGGCTGTTACTGTACAGAGCTGTCAGAGTATCAGTCCAGCTGTGCCTCAAACCACAGAAATCAAATAAACGGATAGAACGTCGATTCTAATGCACGAGGCCTTGGAATGCGCGGGGCTTTGACGGCCCGGAACTTGTTGTCTGAGTCTGCATAATAGTTAATTCAGAAATAAAATGACAGTGTTAAACAAGATTATTAAAAAAAAGACATATTGAATAACTGAATTGAACAACTGAACAATCATTTATCCAGTGGAGAAAAAGAATGGGATGTTTACTTCCTGACTGTTGCACTATAGGCCTATTCTGCAAGTTTCGCTCTCAACAGCGTATTTAATCAATGCCGCTTAAAGTTTCTCAGAATTATTATTCAGATATAAAATGATTGTCCATACTGCTGCTGAAAGAGACGAGACGACGTTGTCACATACTAGGCTACGTGTTACTTTTCTCAGCGTTGGTCAAGACTGATCAATCCCTGTCGTTTGTGATCACTGTAGCGTTTGATTGAATATTTTAATTAAGATTATTAAAACGGACGCCCATTTCTATCAAATCATTCATGCATTTAAACAATTAGATTTAAGCAATTATGTATTTAAGTGCATAAACATATGTAGTAACACAAACAACGTACAGAGATTTTTATACAGCTATGTGTACTCCATTGTCTGAGCCGCCATGCGGCCCCTGAGGAATATCAGCTGACTCGGACTCGGAGTGTGAATATGATTCCCAAAAATAATGTTTAGGAAGGCAGCACACTTGGTTTGAGATACAGCATAGATCTTACGTTACGCAATGTCAGGCAAACTATACTATATGTATCATTGAACTCCTATGATGTCAAATATAGAACACGGAAAGACTATGATATACGTCATAACTTCCATCATAATGAATGCGATTTATGCGAATGTTACTGAACACCGAATACACTTCAGTTTCAAAAACACTCAACACTGACAAAATATAAGAAATCGGTGCTGCCATCTGCACTGCAGTACCTGTTTTGTTTTGTTTCCATAAAAGTTACATTGACAATGACAGCTTTGAAAATTAAGTATCAATCCATTAAAGAATAACTATTTTAATTTTTAACCGCACACTAAAGCATTTAGATGTTTTCCTTCAATTTATGTGAGTACATCATAAAAAGAATAAAACATGTCTGATATTACATACATACTTTAATATGCTTTATACAAAACATTATTGTCTTTAAATGTTTCATACCATAAACACTTAAGAAAATGTTAATATTATTTAATGAAAAAGCATTAAAAAAATCTTATCTCATCAAATGTCAAATGTCAAGTCAGTGTCAAAATAACACTGAAAATCAACATTTAAAATGGGGGAGGTGGAGGAGGAGGTGGTGGAATACATTTTCTTCCAGTATTAGGAGGAGGAGGAGGCGGCGGTGGCACCATGGAGGCATTTTGTGGAGGTGGAGGTGGGGCTGGAGGTAGTGAAGACCCACTGTAGGCAGAGCTAGGAGGAGGAGGAGGAACAACCATCTTGCCCTGAATGGAAGGTGGAGGAGGTGGGACAGGGACATTGCCTGGAGGAGGTGGTGGAGGAGGCGGAATAGCCATATTACCCTGGGGAGGAGGAGGTGGAGGGTTTGCTGAAGTCAATGAGGTATTTTGGCCAGGTGGAGGTGGAAACAAAGAACCTCCATACACAG
>NW_015552557.1:844851-847323 GCF_001515605.1 Sinocyclocheilus anshuiensis
AACTCGGAGGAGGAGGAGAGGGAGGAGGAGGTGGGGCTGGAGCGTCTCCCATCTCATCATCTGGGAGAGGTGGAGGAGGCAGCATGGACAGGTCGGGATAGGCAGGTAGAGTCGGGGAACGGTCAGACATGAGTGAAGGAGGCGGTGAAGATGGAGAGAGATCAGGAGGAGCTGAGATGCTAGAACCCACGCAATCAGGTACTGATGGAGGAGGAACTGCGATACCCAAAAAAGACCTGAAACCACAGCAACAACAACTGAGTTAATCAAAAACATTTTTACCTAAAGCTATCTGAATATAGGCAGCAAAAGCCATTACAAACCAGTTGAAGGTGCTGGTCTCCTGTGTGCCAAGTTGTACAGACACAGATTCCTCATTGTCTGCTTTTGGCTCTTCCTTTGGTGTCACAACATAATAAATGGAAATAAATATACAAAATCAGCAGGGGGTTTAGGCTGAAAATATTGTGCAAATCAATTAAATTATTAAGTTAACTATTATAAATAGGATAATCTTATAATTAGTAATTACTGATGAAAAACAGTAGGACATTGGCAAATAGTTTTGTTTCAACTTATTTTGCTTGTGATGAATTTATGATTCTTTAAAATGTAATAAGTCTAAATGCAGTTAAAGCCCTTTTTAAAAGCTAAATGTTATAAAAAATACACTTCTAATTAGTGATAATATATATATATATTATATAAATTATATATATATAATTTACATGTATTATTTAAAATATTTTTATATCAGTAAATACTATATATTTAATTTAAAATGTTTGGGATCAGTATGTTTTCTGTAATATTTATAAAATAAGTATTTTATGCTCACCAAGGCTGGATTTATTTGATCAAAATATATTGTAAAAACAGTAATATCATGAAAAATTATAACAATTTAAAATAACTGTCTTCTATGTAATATCTAATAAGATGTAATTTATTCCTGTGGTGCAAAGCTGAATTTTCAGCATCATTGATCCAGTCCGTGGAATCCATGTTACATTTTTTTCAGGACTCTTTGATGAATAGAAAGTCCAAACGAACAGTATTTATTTTAGATATTTTTTGTAACCATTTAAAAGTCTTTACTGTCTCTTTTGTTAAATTTAATACATCCTTGCTGAATAAAAATACTAATTTCTTTCATTCAGTCATTCAATAAATAAACATAAATAAAATAAAAATGTACAAAAAAACCAAACTTTCTGATCCCAAACTTTTGAGCGGTTGTATATAATATATAATATACAATATAATATCATATAAAATACATAATGCTATGAATTTTTAGGCCTAATGCAAACATTAGATCACATATTTCTTAATATTATTTATAAAACGTCTAATTTTCTTTTAATTTAACCACAAGAAGTGAAAAAAAAAACAGCAGTATACAAGTAAAAGTATTATATATTTGGAGATATATTTGCTCACAGTTTTGCTGCCTTCCCAGTGGCCGTGGCCCAGTTTGTCTAAGCGGGTGTAGGAAATGGGAACCTGTCTGTACGTGCGAAACGGCTCCAGGCCACTCGCTGGGGGAACCACCTTCTGAGTCCGGGGAACTTTTGACTGTTTGGTCAGCACTCCAATCTCTTTCCGGGATATTTTCTCCTTGTACATGCCAACTGTCTGAATGTGAATACGGACATTAGGAGGTTATTTTGCCCATTTACAACTTTGACATGATTATATGTATATTAAACAAGTAGTTGACCAAAAAATGAAACTGTGCTGAAAATGTAACAAATTTACCATTACATCAGTTGCTCACCAATGGATGCACAAGAAATCCACACGACTCCAGTCCATCAATTAAAGGGGTCATATGACGTTGCTAAAAAGAACATTATTTTGTGTATTTGGTGTAATGCAATGAGTTTATGCAGTTTAAGTTTAAAAAAACTGATTATTTTCCACATAATGTACATTATTGTTTCTCCTCTATGCCCCGCCTTTCTGAAACGCGTCGATTTTTACAAAGCTCATCGGTCTGGAAAGTTGGAATTACCCCACTTTACAGAAACAGACACCGGCATTGTAGGCTACTCTCCCAGGAAACAGTCCTCGTGGGTCGAACTGTTCTGGAACATTTTTGTAAATACAACTTAACCACTGATTTCTAGTTGTGTCCTGTTTTGGAAGGCCAAACAAAGTATTTTCGCTTTCGCAACGAAACACACTGCGTCTTCCTGACATGGCGGCGGCAGCAACAATAAAGTTATTCTGGAATCCAGTCTGGAATTCTGTCACGGTACTGCTGCTGTGTAGGAGCGCGGCGCAAAGGAGCGAGGCGACCTAGGAGAATTTTATTACTTTTAATAATCAAAAGGAAACAGGAAAACACACGTAGCCATGTTGACATGAACAATTCTAGACAAGGGAGAACAGAACGGGCTCGAACTCAAATAGGGCAGATAACGAGGGGCAGACAGGTGATGAGGATAACTAATAACAAGGAACAGG
>NW_015552557.1:847522-858904 GCF_001515605.1 Sinocyclocheilus anshuiensis
GTAATTACCCCACTTTACAGAAACAGACACCGGCATTGTAGGCTACTCTCCCAGGAAACAGTCCTCGTGGGTCGAACTGTTCTGGAACATTTTTGTAAATACAACTTAACCACTGATTTCTAGTTGTGTCCTGTTTTGGAAGGTCAAACAAAGTAGTTTCGCTTTCATAATGAATCACACAGCGTCTTCACGACATGGCGGCAGCAACAATACTACAGCGAGAATCAGTGAAGTGAAAAGCTGCGTGTTTCTAAGAAACAAATCCATCAATAAGATGTTTTAACTTTAAACTGTTGCTTCTGGCCATAATCCATAATAACGCTTCCTTCAGTGAAAAAGTCACTTACATATTTGTTTAGAACTGTTTTGGACTGGTTTTGCTTGTAAACGATGCTTGTTCTGTTTATATTTCTCTCCCGATTCAGACAAGACTTTTTTACTGCAGAAAATAATAATATGGATAGAGGACTCATATTTTAGCCGAAAGCAAAGGTTTAAAGGTAAAAACGTCTTAGTGATGGATTTGTTTATTATAAACATGCAGACATTAACTGATGGACTGGAGTGGTGTGGATTACTGTGATGTTTTTATCAGCTGTTTAGACTCTCATTAACATGCAGACATTAACTGATGGACTGGAGTGGTGTGGATTACTGTGATGTTTTTATCAGCTGTTTGGACTCTCATTCTGACGGCACCCATTCACTGCATTGGAGATCAAGTGATGTAATGCTACATTTCTCCAAATCTTTTCTGATGAAGAAACAAACTCATCTACATCTTGGATGGCCTGAGGGTGAGTAAATGTTCATTTTTGAGTGATCTATTCCTTTATTCAAGAGCACTAACTATTGTTTAATATTTCCAGCACTTTCCTGACTTGCCATCAGTAATGACCAGCATTGTATTTCAAGAGAGTCTGGTGCTTCCTGTTAAGTGATAAGTGGAGCTCACCAGAGTCAGCAAGTTGACGGAGAACTCCATCTGTTTTAGCGGAACAGTTTGAGCATCTAAGAGTTTCAGCACAGATGTGGCCAGAGTGTTTATCTGGTATGTGACACTGGCCAGAGCCTGCGTGGTGAGAGCTTTGGACTCTTCAATGACACTTCTGGAGTCTTGCACCTAAAGTTAAAAAAATCATCATTTTCAATACTCAAACTCTTTTAGAAAATTTTTGTTTATGAATAACAACAGACTGAAAGAACTCTGGACTCGCAATTTGAGCACATCTGAACCATTTAATCAAGTCAGCAGTTTGAACATAATAGACAAATGTGTTGTGTGTGAAAAATGCATGTCTAAATAAATATAATAAATATACATTATACCATTCAAAAGTTTGGGGTCAGCAAGATTTTCTAATGTTTTTAAATAAAAGTCTCTTCTGCTCAACAAGACTGCATTTATTTATTTTTTAAATACAGTATAAACAGTAATATTGTGAAATATTTTTATAACTGTTTTCTATTTGAATATATTTTCAAATGTAATTTATTCCTGTGATGACAAAGCAGCCATAGTCTTTAGTTGTCATATGATCCTTCAGAAATCATTCTAAAATACTGATTTGTTGCTCAAGAAACATTTTTATTGCTAATAAAAACAGTTGTGCTCTTTAATATTTTTGTGGATACAGTGATACATTTTTTAGGATTCTTTGATAAATAAAGTAAATCACCTACAGCTCAACCTGGCAAAGACTGAGCTTCTTGTCTTCCCTGCCACTCCAACTCTACAGTATGTTCAAAAGAACAGCATTTATGTGGAATAGAAATCTTTTGTAACATAAATGTCTTTACTGTCACGTATGACAGTAAGTGAGCTGCCGAGTAAAAGTATTAATGTCTTAAAAAACAGTAACCCCTAACTTTTAAATGATAGTGTATAAATATCCTGCTGAATAGACTACTGAATATTATCATTAATAATTAAAATATTATATGGATATGAAACTAACGTCTAGCAAATGTGCTGCATTCAGCTAGTATAACAGACCTCCGGGATACAGAGATGGATTCCAAGATAAACATGTTAAGAAAGGTTTTCATAGAGTCTTTGGAATACATACCACAGCCTTGTTTAGGCATGTACAGTATGCCGTCAATATACAGACAGCACAAAGCTGACAGAAAAGACTGGAAAAGAGTATAGCCTAAAGAAAGGTGTTTTCAGCAATCCATGTGAATAACTCATAAATAATGTATATGGAGCTGTAAAATGAATTCCACTTTTAAAGGGATACATGTATGAGTTTTGCAAATGTAATAAAATCCCTGTAAAAAAAAGCATGTCTTTACTACACTACTAGACTACTTACAATGTTGTACTTTGTAATTTTTGTAATCCTGGAATTTTTTTATCAGTACATATTATACATGTTCAGGCCTAATCTAAACGTACAGAAAGATCATAATATCCAGTAAGATCTCTAAAATACTCTATTTATTAGAATTTGGAGTGTAAAAAAAATCCAACCGTATTACTGCAAATTCAATATATAGGGAAAGAAAAAAAAATAGAAAAACGGCTCACATTGAGGTTTTTGTTCTGACAGTAATCAGCCACCTTGTGCAGATTGCTGTGGTTGTCTAGAAGAGCTTTTCGTGCAGTCGGAGCCTCTTGCAGGATTTTGTCTATGCGTTCTTTACAGTTGTTGTCTCTCATTGTGCTGGTCTGCTGCTGGTTACGGATCCTCTGCACTGACTCTGGTAAGACTAAGCTAAGGTGGACTAGAGAGCGACTGCAGTGAAGATGACAGGCACAAACATGGTAGAGTGGGTGTGTTTGTAAAGCATTTCTCAGGAATCTTTAGTGCAGACACAAGCTCATTTTTACAGGATATGATGCACAATATCTGTCTGTCTCCATATCTTTCTATCTGCCTGCTTGTCTGTTTATCTGTCTGTCATCTATCAATCCGACAGTCTATCTATCTATACAGTATCTGTTTGTCTCTGTCTCTCTCTCTCTATCTCTCCATTCATCCATCCATCCAGTATCTATCCATCCATCCAGTATCTATCTATCTATCTATCTATCTATCTATCTATCTATCTATCTATCTATCTATCTATCTATCTATCTATCTATCTATCTATCTATCTATCTATCTATCTATCTATCTATCTATCTATCTATCTATCTATCTATCTATCTATCTATCTATCTATCTATCTATCTATCTATCTATCTATCTATCTATCTATCTATCTGGGAAAGCTCTGGCTTCGTGTGGACGTAGCCTGAGTTTGACACCCCTGATCTACAGTATCTGACTCTCTGTCTAAACAGGGGTGTCAAACTCAATTCCTGGAGGGCCGGAGCCCTGCAGAGTTTAGATTCAACCCTAATCAAACACAACCTTCAGGAATTTGACACCCCTGGTCAAAGGATTAATTCTCTTTAAAATGAATATGGTAATGGCAATGGCAATGTTTTGGTACTTTTACACTGCTTTTTGCATTATTTTTTGCATTCTTGACATCCCCTGATCACTGTATGCTTTTGCTGTATGGGAAAGAACAATGTCAGCATTCTATAGTAAATGACGGCAGAATTTAATTTTGGGGGGAAAGTCTTCAAATATCATTTCACTTTAAAATATTTAAGCTTTTTTTGTATTATTCGTGAACTATAAAAAATAGTTCACAATTTTTCAAAAACATCCCTTGAACTATCCCTTTAAAAGAGAGAGAGAGAGAGAGAGAGAGAGAGAGAGAGAGACAAAAGAAAATAAATATAATAAATGCCATGGTCTGGCCACAAGAGGCCAGAATACAGATAGCAAAGCACAAGTGTCACATTCACTAGTTCCCTTGTTTCACAGGTTGTCAAAAGCATTAAAATACATTTGCACCTGATAATAGCTAATACTTAACCATGTTCTAGTGAGTCTAACATCTAAGTCTGTCCAGGAAACCAAATATTAAATATTTAACCATGCTATTAAACAGTAACCTGTTTCATGATCATAAAACTGCAATTCCTCAGTAAATTACTTTTTCCAGTGATACAACACAGAGAATTGTCAACCGGATACTTTTATGGTTATTATATTGCTCTTAATGCCCCATCAACGTGAGTGGTGCATTTTAATGACATCTCTGATAGAAACAGCTATTGCCCTTTTGAACTGATGCCTGATAGATTAGCCACCATATTTTGTATATTTGCAAAGTCTGTGTGCAGCTGGGGTTAAAATGATAATTGGTTATCATTGTCACTTATCACAGTTATGTGTATCACGTTTGTACCACAGAGGCAAATACTGTAATTTTCTATAATTATGCATGCAAAGCACTTTTATGCTGTATAAAGAGCATATCAGTCTCCCGTCTGCATATTCGCTATAAACAAAAATGAATATTTCTAATGTGTTACAATTATGCTAAAACATGAAGGCTGAAACATTACAGGCTGTTAACTGCTCCCATGCCGACAGAAAACGGTCTCTGTGACTAATATCATTAGTACGTGTTGTTTTATCTGCTGTATCCAGGGAAGTGGAAATCTGTTCCACAGGAAGACTGCGCCGCATGTAGAGCTATTGGGAGAGTTCAATGAAAAAAAGAAATCCATCCTGCAACAATATTGCCTTTGTTTGGGAAAGGCCTTTCAAGGGTGCTGCAAAACAATCTGTCTGACCTTTAAGCGTAATTACATTTGGGAGTAAAATTTAGCTGTTTAAAAAGAAAATGAGTATAAACCTTTGAATTAGTCACATGGGTTTTCCTCAGAGCAATTTCTTGGGTGTAGGAGGGAAAACTAATGTCTTTTTTTTTTTTACCATAATACGATTAAAATCTTTTTTAGTCAAACTGCTCCATACTAAATTGGATATTCAACTTATTATGAAATCCACATTTCAAGGGGAACTTTCCCCCCTAAATAACTGCTGTTTATAATAAAGGGGTCATATGATGCTGCTAAAAAGAACATGATTTTGTGTATTTGGTGTAATGAAATGTGTTTATGCGGTTTAAGGTTCAAAAAACACATTATTTTTCACACACTGTACATTATTGTTTCTCCTCTATGCCCCGCCTTTCTGAAACGCGTAAATTTTTACAAAGCTCATCTGTCTGAAAAAGCGAGGTGTGCTCTGATTGGCCAGCTATCCAGTGTGTTATGATTGGCCGAATACCTCAAGCGTGTGACGGAAATGTTACGCCCCCCACCATATTGTGATGATGCCTTGTCCCGGCCGGAGCAATGATTCAAAAACATGAAAACCCATTATAAACGAGGTATTCGTTGCATCCAGTGGAGACATAATTATGGATTATAATGAAACGACAAACAACAAGCCCTACTCTACACTGGCCAAAAAACTCGCTTTAAATATATAAAATATAAAAACTCTTTAAATATAAAAAACGTACTTATTATAAAGAATATCTCTTTGGATTTGAGACTTTAGTCTTTGCAACTTTACAGATCTTCTTTATGCACCAAGAGCTTGTAACACTCCAAAGAGAAAGGAAAAATTGAAATCGCATCATATGACCCCTTTAAAGAACATCCCAAATCAGAATCTTGAATCTTCAGGAATCACAAAATAAACCATGGTTAAGTATTTTTTTAATTGGGTTATATTGATTGGATATCAAAACAACTTTTGATATTGATTGGATCCTATCAAAAATGATAAGAACCACTGTTCTAAACCAAATAATTTAGTCCTAAAAACCATCTTTCTCCACTGATGGTCATTAAAAAAAATCACAATGATTTTTGATGCCATTTTTTACAAGCGACATATAATTGGAAATAATTCATATTAAATTGGAAATCTTCGTATTAAATTAGATAATTTTTTAAAGACCCCCTGTGATGAAAATCAAGTTTTCAACGTTGTTTACATGCCTATCTGGTGTTTTTAATATGCTTAAAGACAAACCATGTACAAATTCATCAGTCAACACCATTGCTAAGTATTTTTTCCTTAAAACTGCAGTGTACCAAAAAACCGGCTGTCAACTTGTGAGGCGGGGCTTTTCATATCTGGTCAAAGGTTTCAATTTACAATTTGTTTTTGCAGCGTTGAGTAATATAGCCAATCACAGACATCTGTTGATTTCTTGAACGCAATGGCCAATCAGAGGTGTTTAAGTTAGTGAGAATCCACTCACTGCTCAAAAGTTCTGCACGCTCGCGAATCCTCTCTTTATAACAAAGTAGACAAATTGTAAATAAGAGAATAACTGTGTAGAGCTTCATTAATGAATTATAACGGAATGAGATTGCGATAAACTAAGGTGAGTGACAGCTATTCAGTGATTATAAGGGGAGCGCTCTTTGTACGCTTTCTAGGCTATAATCCTTTCACAATTTGAATACATTCACTCACGGATTCATTCCCAAAACTGCAATGAATGACATAGTGATAATCATTAACCCAAGATAACCACTGTCAAATAGCGTTTACTTCCGCTAACTGAGTGAAAGTGGAGCAGGTCCGAGTTCGTGCTGATTGAGTTGGGGCGGGGACTAATATACATATTCATTCATCCATGCATACTCAATGAGGTACATTCAAGCCATTTTAATACACAAAGAAATTATTTTCATGGGGGAAAAAAACGTCCTTTTGATTTTCAAAGATGAGTTATAAGAGTTAAAATTATGGACTATGGGTGGACTTTAAAAGTGAAATTGACATTTTTTCTTGGTCTCCTGCTGCTCGGGATAGTTAAAGGGTTAGTTCACCCAAAAATGAAAATTCTATTATTAATTACTCACCCTCATGTCGTTTCAAACCCGTAAGACCTTCGTTCATCTTCGGAACACAAATTAAGATATTTTTGATGGAATCTGAGAGCTGTCTGACCCTGCATAGACAGCAATACAGCTGCATTCACACTAGCAGCAACTTTTGTTGCGATGAGGTTGCTAGTGGGCGTTCTCAATACTGGTTGCCTTGACAGTGAATCAGGTTTCTTGTTGCTAAGTACAAACATTTTGGAGGCAAAAGACTAAATCAAATCTAAATCTAAATTAAATCCGTACATACAAACAAAAATGAATGAGAAACAGAGCCTACTTTCTTCCATTGCGTATGTTTATCTACGGCGCTGAGAGGAGAACGATCACATGAGCGCTATTGTCTTCTTTCTTATTGGCTGTCGCTCCCAAAAGTCGCTCTTCATTTGCATAAAGCTGAAGGAATCTGAACTTTGTCGCGTCGCTGGACACGCCCCATTCGGTCGCCAACGGTCGCTGTCACCGGAAATCGCCAGCCTCCATTGAAATGAATGGGATTGTGTCGCTTTGTTGTTGTGTGTCGCTTGTAGTGTGAACGGGCTTACAACTGAAATGTTCCCAAGTCCAGAAACGTAGCAAGGAGATCTGTAAAATAATCCATGTGACATCAAGGGTTCAACCGTAATTATACGAAATGGCGCTACAGGGTGACGCGGAGGAGACAAATTGTTGAATAAACTCGTTATTATTTTTCTTTTGCTCACAAAAAGTTTTCTCGTAGCTATGTGTTCTTGTACTGCCATCAGTCAATCAGCATTGTCATGATGTAATTTTCCAGTTGATTAATCACATGGCATTTATGGCTCAGGTGATTGGCTCAAAAAGGTTTCAAATCACATAGGTGGTCCTCTGCCAGCTGAACAACTGCTACTGTGATGAATGGGAATCCTAACAGATATCTCTATCTAGAAGTTATAGACCACTCCAAAAATTTGTCCAATCAAATCACAGTATTTTGGAGCAAATTCATCTGTCACTTGGTAATACGGCTAATACTAGCCCAATATTTAGCCAAGTCCTTGTTCCATCAGGCTGGTAGATCATGTTTCGGCTGCTGTTTATGCATTTACAAAATAATCCGTTTTTCTATTCAGCCTGTTATGTTAGTGGCTTTGCCTATACAACTGAAACTACTATTCAAAGAACCACTGTTATAAATAACTTTGTGTTTATATGTTGATTGATGTAAATAAGCAACAGGGTTTCACATTCAAGACATTTCATTGCAATCCCCCCTCCCGGCTTAATATACATTTGGTGGATACTCTGAAATCACATTTCTTGTAATTTCAGTGAGAACCCTGCTGTTTTATGATTTGAACATACTAGAAAACATTGACGTATCCAACAAATGCTCTGAGATGACTTCATTTAACAGGAATATGTACAGCGTGAATTGGTGCCAGCTGCAGGTTTTCCAAATACACTCTGGGAAGAAGCAGTGAGCAATTATGTTTTAACTCAAGAGAGCTGCATGGGAGTTTGGACAAGCTGTTACAGCAGTTCTCTTTCTCATTTATACACATTCTTGATTGTTAGTAATTACTTACATAACCAGGAGACTCCCATTCCAGGAAAAAACATAATTTCTTGTTCTGTTTATATCTGTATTGTTTCTCCCAGATATAGATATAGTATCCTGCTTTCTTGAACTTCATCTGATGTGTCTCCTCTTGAGTTTTAGAAAAGATCTCTAAACAAGGAGATATCTTTCTGAAAAGAATTGCCAAAGTAACCAAAATCTGCAGATATTTCAATTCACTGAATAATCTGAGCTGCTATTCACATTCATTTTATAGCTTTGTACTCTTACTGTATGACAAACAATTGTCTCATTTGTGTCTAGCTTTAATGTCTCCTAAGAAATTTGAGGAAGTGGACACTTAACAGAGTTCAACAAAGTCTCTTGGGTCATGAAAAAGCAAACTCTGAGCTATTAAATCATCTGGGCTGTGCCAGTAAGACTTAAAGAGCATCAAGGGAGACCTTTAAAGGAGACAACCAAACACAAACAGAAGAAATCAGCCAGAGATGCTCTCCATGTTGGAACAGGTTTTTATGCATCAAGCCGATCAGACAAACCCGGCGTGGGTTTTCCCCGGCTCAATGTTGTGCTAGTCAAAGTGAGCTCTTCCCTTATCTCTGCAGATTGGATGTCGTGTGCAATCACAGCTCTGACACACTTCACAGAGTTCCATTACAGCTCCAGAATTGAATTACCAGCTGAAGTCACTGTGAGCTGGAGACTGAGCTGTGGATGTGTCTGTGACAGGGCTTCTGTGGAAAGTTAATTCATTTCACATGCTCAGGTATCTCCAAGTCAACAGATTTATTGCAAGGAAATACGTTTTTCTTTATCCACAGATGCACATACACATGGCAGGTTTGGTTTGATTAAAACAAACTCTCGTGTGATTGCTCTGTTAGTGTAACTCATTTGAATAAGTGACCACAGTGCACTCCAAAAAAAAAAAAACGGAAAAAGCTGTCACTCACTTAAATTTATCGCAATCTCACAATGTTCCGTTATAATCAATGAAGCTCTTATTTACATCGTGTCTACACTTTGTTACAACGAGAGGATTCATGAGCGTGCAGGAAAAAATCCAGTGTTTAGAGGTGAATGCCTCTTAACTTGAATGCAATGGCCAATCACAGGTGTTCAAGAATTCAACAGATATGTCTGTGATTGGCTACATAGCTCAATGCTACAAAAACACATTGTAAATAGAAACTTTTGATGCTTTCCAGAGCGCATGCACAAATATGCACTGGATCCTATATGCATTAATATCCTATTATTACAGTTTTAACTGAGGTTGCTTTGGACTGTGTGAGAAAATGGACATGTGGCGTGAGAGCATGAGAACAGTCAATTGCATGTCTAACGCTGAATGTGTGACAGACAGTTGGCAGCCCTGATCATTTTGATGTCATGTTGACTGTAATACCATCATAAGTGTAGAGTTATAGTTTTGTGGGGTATTTTGCAACATTGTATTGATAGACACAGTAGTAGAAATCAAAGAGAGGAATGGGATGGGAACAGGACCAAGTGCCCTCCAAAGTTTAGAAATACCAACATTAAACTACATTAAAAGGTTTTGGATTAGTACAGATTCTTCTCATTTTTTTTGATATGAATGCAATAAAACAACAGCAGCAATAATGATTTTATATTTGATTGCATATACACATGAATGATTACTGGATTAAACTAGGCTCAAGTTTCTCTAAGGGTTATTGGGTCAGTGCATCTTTATAGTCAGAACACAGTTTAGAGATGCTTTGGATTGCCTAAGCTCTGTCTTTGTTCCGTTCTGAATATATTCATCTTGGATGGCTGGATTTATTTGAATAAAAAAATAGAGTAAAAAAATAATATTGTAAAATATTATTAAAATGTAACATAACTGTTTTCTATTTGAATATAATGTAAAATGTAATTTATTCCTGTGATGTAAAGCTGAATTTACAGCATCATTACTCCAGTCTTCAGTGTCACATGATCCTTCATAAACCATATGCTGATTTACTGCTGAAAAATGACATAGAACTCTTTGATAAACTTTAGTAACAATGTAAAAGCTTATGGTATTTCTAAACTTTTGGAGGGCACTGTATAACTGACTTTCAAATGAGACTGAGGTTATGTCTGTAGCACAAAGTGCTCATAAATGGTTATATTTTAAGCAGCTGGTGTCATTTTTCAGGACTGTGCAATTATAACAACAGCTTTGCATCCAATAGCACTTTTTTGCTGGTTGTTTCCACTGGTGTGCTGGATTGTGTGGCAGCAGTGGCTCAGAAAACATGACTGAAAGCTCATTAGTCAGTCAGTTATCATCAGCCGAAGGGGAAAAAATGCTGCTCTCTGTAAAAACAAACAGAAAGCATTTGCAGTGAGCATGGTCTTGGTGTGAATAGGCCTATGTCCCCAACAATGCATGTAAAATAGAGCATTAAGGAGAAAACAATGGAAACCGCGCTTACACTTATAACTCACTCACATTGAGCTATAAAAAAACCTGTATTGTCTTCAAATGTACAATGAGAATGTTTTTGTACAAGAACTTGGGAGGAAATCCCTGTTTCCCTAATGAGGTTTAAATTGCAGTGTTGTGGCATTTTCAGCAACAACGTCGTTCATTTTTACTGCCTGTGTATTTTACTGCTGTGGAATAATAACAGTAGATTTAGCAGACCAGGACCACGTTTTAGTTTCCAAGGCTGTTTTAGTTTGGTTACGTTATGTTCCAGTTTTAACATGTGACAGCAGAGTCTAAACAACGCATATCACATGGATAACAGTGAAACAGAACAGCAAACATATAAACACATCTCTTCAGAGAGAAACAAGACTAGACCACAGACAGATCAGCACTGGCTGTTTTACAAGACCCACAAACATGTGTGTAGTTGTGTGAGTTCATATCAATTAAAGGTTTTCATATTAATTGAATACATATGCTGATTAACACTCAAAAAATATTTAGGCCTAAAGTAGGTATTTTATGTATTTGAATTGCATATAAAATTGTGCGTGTGCACACACACACACACACACACACACACACACACACACACACTTATGGGCACATTCCATAGGAGTAATGGTT
>NW_015552557.1:859149-859508 GCF_001515605.1 Sinocyclocheilus anshuiensis
CACACGCACACACACACACACACACACACACACAGACAGACAGCATATAGTTGGATTACAGTTTTAACAAGTTAATTAATACATTTCAAGTTTGTTAGTCAGACATGAATGAAATGGACAAGAAAAAGGTAAGATTTCTGCACTCATGGTACAGATTATTATTAACTATTTGCATCTATTTGATCTTATTTAAATAAACATATTTTCACAATAAATATTCATTACTTAGAATCTTACCAGTTTTCTTTATCTGTTTCATTTATGTATGACTGACAAATATGCATAACATTAAATTTATTAGTTTGTTAAAAATTGGGTAATCAAAAAAAAAAAGAAAAAAAAAGGAATTTTATATGTAA
>NW_015552557.1:859548-859822 GCF_001515605.1 Sinocyclocheilus anshuiensis
ACTAAATTAATACATTAAACTGAAAGCCTTTAACTTCTAAAATAATGTTTAACTTTCTGATTTATCACTGTCGACACTTGTCAGATATTTTATTGATCAGATACTATTTTAGACGTCATTTGCTTGCCAATGATACATGGTGACCTTCTACACTTATTAGACCTTCAGAGAGATGATAAATGAATATATTATATAATTCTAGTAACTATTCTAGTAAATCACACTGAGAACCTGAGATACAGCAGGTATATGAGGATGTCTGCTGTTATCTATA
>NW_015552557.1:860805-869974 GCF_001515605.1 Sinocyclocheilus anshuiensis
GCATCAGACGAGACGACGAAGAAGAAGTGCTGCTGCAGAGTTAGTGCATCAGAGAAAATTAAGAAGAAGAGCTGCTGTGCTGTAGCTTCAAATTTTCGGCATGTCTAGAACAATTCTTACAAGTATAACACGACGTAGCTGGGTGCCACGGACAGACGCCGCTGGTGTGCCTACACTCATAGAAAATAATGTATTAGAATTTTAAAGACGTGGCGCGACGCGACGCTGCGCTTCTCGTCCGGTGTGCGACCGCCTGAAACACTGTTTTTATCACCTCCGTGCCCAAACGTCTTTGTTTGGGCTTCCGAAAGTGGATGATGTCAGGAAACAGTGGTTGCAATTTATTTTTTAACTCTGCTCCTGAGCATTATAACCACAATTTGCTATTGTGTGCTGCGCATTTTACTGAGGAAAAAGTGCGGGGGACAAATTTACGTGATATTAAAAGTGGGGGGGGACGCGTCCCCCGCGTAATCTACGCCCCTGGTCTCACCTTTGCATTCAATGGCTTATCAACAGTTAACAGTTAACAGCACTGTGTTTTTGGTCAATAAAAGACACTCCGGTGGGAGCGCAAAGCCACACTTATCAGAAAAACTCACTATCAGCATGTTAAGAGCAATTTATCTCTTGTATTAGCAGATAATTTGAAGGCCATTTCAGCACATTCGTGAAAAGTTATTTCCCTAGACAGTTAAACAGAAATGCACATCTTTAGAGACACTGAAAAAATGTAAAGAATCCAAAGATCCACGTATCCCCAACCATGATTTACAGAAATTTTAATGGCAACTTTTCACCCTGAAACTGTGACAAAGTTGACATGACATAACAATAATACAAATACAGTTATGCATAATCAGTTGTTGGTGGGAAAAAATTGAAGGAATAGTTCACACAAAAATGGAAATTTGCTGAAAATGTACTAAGGCCATCCAAGATGTAGATGAGTTTGTTTCTTCATGGGAACAGATTTGGAGAAATGTAGCATTCCATCACTTGCTCACCAATGGATCCTCTGCAGTGAATGGGTGCCGTCAGAATGAGAGTCCAAACAGCTGATAAAAACATCACAATAATCCACACCACTCCAGTCCATCAATTAACATTTTGTGAAGTGAAAAGCAGCATGTTTGAAATATTTATATTTTTTTCCCCCAAATATGTTCCCAATAAAGAAGCAACAAACTCATCTACATCAAGGATGGCCTGAGGGTGAGTACATTTTCATTGTTGTACTGTAAAAAATGACAAAAAGTGAATTTAATGGTAAAAAGACTGTAAAAATGCTACAGTAAAAACCTGTTAAATGGTTAACGGTAAATTCCCCTACTATATACGGTGAAAAACTGCATTGGACATTTCATGTATTGGACATTAATTTTACGGTAGTATACCGTTTTTGGAAGTGAAAAGACTGTATAATTTACAGTGAATATTGATGTTTTTTTTTGTTGAAATAACTGTTTCTTCTTAGTTTTTTCTTATCAGTTTTGTATATTAGGGTTGTGTGTTACACCTAATGTTGTTAAATGAATGTTTATTGCATTATTTCAGTTTCATGTGAATGACACTGTGCACCTTCTATATATGTTATTATTTAAAAGCTGCTTGTGATGGGCTTTGGTTCATCATGTGACTTTCTCATCACCACCTGCATTTGGTGGTTATCAGTGTATTACAAAGGTAGAAAACAGATTTCAGTACTTCAATAGGTTGGTATACTAACATTATATCAGTTAATGAAATTACGGTATTTAACTGTAAATTTAAGTTAAAACCGTAAAACCTAAAACGTTGCTACCGTATTTTTTACAGTCAAATTCTGGCAACCACAGGTGCCGTTTTTTTACCGTAAATTTTACTGAATTTTTTTTACAGTGTGGGTGAACTATTCCTGAGGCTACGACAAGGCCCAGGTCAGAAGCTGATATGAACTTCCGCCAATTTAAGTAAATCAGTGAACCACCATATTTTTGAAACCCGAAATTACCTGGTATTAAGCAAACAATAAACCATTTCCACTTGCAGCAAGACACTACAGGTGAATAAGGTAAAAACTGTAACTAATGGATATCACCTAAATACCCAGTTGATTTATCACAGTATATTAAGACAACTGTTTCCTGAAATGCAGTGTTTAAATATGCCAATGAGGCATTATTTAATTAAATACAGACTAATTTGCATACATTTCCAGAACAGAAATCTGAACACTGGATAAATTCAGGTTTAAAATTCTGGTTCCGTTTTGTTAGAGTAAAAGGTTTTTACAGATATATCTTATTGTCACCCCATAAATCTGAAAATACTGTCAACAGATGCACTTTTCACTATGTTCTTAGGAATAAAATGCTATATAAATCAAGTGAATGATATATGAACAAACCCCTCTGTAAAAACATTCACAATAGATAGGAATAAAGCTGTAAAGTTTGGTGTATGTAAGTGCTGCTGAAGTGGAGATTTCTAAGAATAAAAAGTTATTGAGAAAACGGCTCTACAAATTGTAATTGAAAACTAGAGACACAGATTAGATAAAGTGTAATAAAATAAAAACTTAAATGTGAATTCTGGATGTTTTCTTTCCACTAGTCTGAAGGAAGGCAAGCTATGGAAGCAAAACAGTCCAAAATCTCAAAATTGATATGTGCATGAAAAACCAATGGTTTTGCCTGTATCATCTCGCCTTAAACATGACTGTACAAGCTGACATAAAGGAGTGAGTTTGTATTAAGAAGGTTCAGATTCGCCATGTGCAACGTTTAACTTGCCAAGTGTCCTTGGCACAAGATATCTCGGAACATGCGGTTTTCTTCATTTTCCATGCCCCCAAAAAATGCCTAACTGAAGGTCATGCAGTGCAGATTTTTTCAGAGCAGACAGTCGTTAGCTCAGTGAAGAACTCGGGACATGGTCATGACACCATAAGCTGCCCTAAGCCGTCCTCTCAAAAAAGAGCACATCACATAAATTCCAGGAGGAGGACATCGTTTGCTCAAGGATTACGGACAGATTCTCCAGTATGCTCAGCTGGATGTGTGATTACGCACCTCTGCATTCCCAACACAAGGAGATTAGTTCTCCAAGTCACATGCAAGAACAAATTGTTCATTTTGATGATGACCCTCTAATTGCACAATGCAATCTTCCCATCTTTTCCTGAGTTTCTCTGTAAAGTTTCCTGCACGTATTCCACTGCATTGTCAAATTCAGAGCAATATCGCTTGAATTAAACCAGTGTAAAATGCAACATGGTTATTTTCTTAGCAATGGTATGCAATGCCACAACATCCATTCCAATGCTGAGAGACAGTTTCCTGTAGGAGAAGACGGACCACTTGTAGAAATATGAATGGGAGAAATCACAACGCTCATTATAGCGGCTATAGGAATGGAAGTCAAGCCTTTCAAGTAAAAGAGCCAATTGTTTCATTATGCTATAGGTGCACATGTGAAATCTTTCCACTGTGAAATCTTTACTGATTTTTGAGCCCGATCTCATGAAAATACGTATAAATAGTACGCCAAATAAAAATGAAAACTCGTGGTATTGATACGCAAAAATGGACTTTGGCGTGCAAATGATACGCATGTGTTTGGCGTGCATATAATACGCAGTTTTCGCGTGCATATGATACGAAATTTGTTGCCGTGCATATGATACGCAGTTTTCGCGTACATATGACACGCATCTACCCCACAACCTTAAACCTACCCATTGCGTAGCATATACACGCCAAAGTCCATTTTTGCGAATCAATACCACGAGTTTTCATGAGATCGGGTTGGATTTTTATAAAGTAAATATAAGAATAACGTATATATTGTTAGTTTTGAATACAATACCCATTTAGAATTGTGATCAATGGAGAAAAATAACAATGTAGTTGCAGCAAATACAATAATAAAAAATGGTGTAGAAACAATTTTCACTTAGAAATTGCTAGTAAATTTCACAAATAATTACAAAGAATTGTCAAGAAACAAATTTAATTAATTGAATTAAACATGGGTTTTAAGAAGACTGAAATAATATTTACAACTTTGAAAAATCATTTTTGGCCACCAACATGACTGACTTGCCTTATAGGGCTTTGCTACAGTGGACCAAAGGAACAGTTTCAGTTTGTATAGATATTAAAATACTTGACATTCAAAAATGCTCTTCAGAGCCCTTCATGCAACATGGCAAATGTAATCATTATAGTGTGAGAAGCTATTTAAACTGCATCTACCTGCTTCTCTTATCTATCACTTTAAGATTTAACTCTGCCTCTTTCCGAAAAATCACTGAGTGAACAGTGACTGAAGAGCTGGAGCTTGTCAGCTGTGCTACGTAATGCCTCAGACTGCCAGATCATCTACAACAACAACAGTAATGCTGATGCCATCAGAAAAGACAAAGCCAGACAAAGCAGAAATTATAGCATCATAGGAAACCCTTGTGAAAAAGTAGTACACTTTAGCATACTTTTAACTGAATAGTACTTTTGACAATGTAACATGTTTGTAATAGCATGTAATTTACAATTATATTGAAATGTATTAGTTTACATGTATATTAAATGCATTTAGTTGAGTTAAAGAGTGCTTTTAGACCCACTTAAGTACATCTTTACACTCTTAAAACTAAAGGTTCTTTACTGGCATTGATGGTTCCATGAAGAACCTTTAACATCGACGGAACCTTTCCATTCCACAAAAGGTTAATTCTTTATAGTGGAAAAAGGTTCTTTAGATTAGAAAAAAATGGTTCTTTAAAGAACTGTTCACAGAAAAGTTTTTTGGGGAACCTGCTGTGAAAACCTTTTCCTAATTATGTCATTTTGTAACTGACAAAAATTTATGGTAAACAAAAATATGCTTCACTGTAATTTCTACTAAAATGTTAGTCAGCACATCAAAATAAGTGTACATCTTTAAAGAATTTCAAATCATTATGAAATTTTTTTTCTTTTAAGTTTTAAAAACTTAAGTGTGATAAGAAACATATAGTCATAAAAATGTACTCACTTTAAGTAGTTCCCCCCTTCCCCACTTCTTTTTTTCACAAGGGAAATATTGAATGTTAAAGGGACAGTTCACACCAAAATAAAAATTCTGTCATCATCATTTACTTCCTATGATGTCATTCCAAATCTGTTATATGGACAAAAACTATTTTTTTAAAGAAAATCTTCAACATATGTTCTTTTATGTTGCACAGAAGACTCTCCCAACTCTTTCAAATAGAAAGAATGGCCTACAGGTTTGGAACGACATAAGGGTGAGCAAATAATGACAGAAATAGCATATTTTCTCTTTAATAAAAACAGACACAAATGCTGATATACACTAAGAAGAGCTATAAAACGAATTATTATTTGTTCTAAGCAGAACAATGATAAATCTTTGAGTTTATATCCAGCCTTTTGACTGAAAGTCTTGGAAACCTCAGCATACAGTTGGAGACACTATTAAGATGTTTTCTGAAACGCATGCAAGATTACCAAGGTCTGAGAATATCACTGCTGTCTTAGAAAAAACAACTGAGAGATTAAGAAATGATTTTTCTTTCTGTAAAAACCGGGTGTCCAGAAGAAGTTAGGAGAGGCTAAAAGGTAGAGGGGGAGCTTGGAAGAGAGGAGGAAGGAGAAAGTAGGAGGGACAGAGAGAGAGAGAGAATGAGAGCAACTGTGCGTATCTTTCAAGAGTGAGGGAGGGCTGGGTTAAACTGGCACTTAAAAGAGCCGACTGTGATTGCTCTGTGCCTGATCAACAGGGGAAAGGGGGAAGGAAGGACACAGATAGGAAACAACCACTGGACAGGAGCATCCAGCAGTGAGTGTGTCAAGACGGCTCCTCCGGGAACTTTCATTCCTGCACTTTTCCCGTTCCTCACTTCGCAACTGTGGTCCATTATGTACCGGGCAGTGGTGCTGCTGACTCTCATCAGCACGAGCGCAGCTCTGAAACCCGAGTGGATCCCGGGGGATTATTCTATGACAGAGGCAGGGGCTGAGAGCTTCGTGAGCGACTACAACTCAACCGCCGAGGAGGTCTTCTACTTCAGCACAGAGGCCAGCTGGAACTACAACACCAACCTGACAGATCACAATTCACAGCTGCAGGTACTGTGAAAGTCTATGTGTTTTACAGACACCCAGTAACACTGCTTGTAGTCTAACAAGGTACAACTGCACAAAACTTGCTGTAATATGATCCACGATTGACTTCCAAGTGGAACGGTTGAATTTAGGCAGTGTGGTTTACTATAAAGCCTTTTTTGCATATGAGACTGATGAATCAGCCATTTCAACGGCTCATTGGACAGCCTGTAATATTTTATTTTATTTTTATTTATTGAATGTTTTATTTGTTTAGGGACAGATACAATAAACATAGATGAAACCGAAATAACAGTCATCCCATGCGTGTAACATAGTGCTTGTAGCTGAAGCTAATTTGCAACACTCGACCCTAGGAGGGCTTTTATAAATTATAGTTACAAACAGTTACGGTAAACAACAAGAAATACACTAAAAAAAAAACTAAATATGACTACAAGTTTGTTGCTGAATCAACCAAGATTTCATTTTTTTTTTTAATTATTATAATTTGCAGCAGATTTGAAATAAACAGGCAGTGAATTCCAAAATTTTACACCCTTCACTGAGAGAACAGTCTGAGCAAAAGTGTGTTTTAACAACTTGTGACCAAACGTCACAATTATATGTCTTCCACTGGGTTTTATTGTGTGTATTATGATCAGCAGTAGATAGTTTTAGGACTCCTGTCAAGTTTCACTAAAGTGAGGAAGCAAGAATTGTGAGATTATTGAGTAACATTCTGCAGAAGTGTAACACTTGTGTTAAAGGACGTGACTAATCATTACAAGACTATGACCACGTGTCATCATTTCCTCGCTCTTTCACAGCTTATGAGACATAATTATCAGATGTAAAAAATTAAGCAACTTCGTCTGTGACAAAATTAGATGAAAATGTTGATACTGTAACAGCTACAAACAGGGGGAAGTTGAGTGAAGGATCTAAATGCAGCAGGTCTTCATTAATAAACAAAAGATGGTAATCCAAGAATTCCTAGTAATCCAAAAGGTAAAATGTTACAGCTTTGTACACAAAGACGACTGACAACTCAATGAACAAACAGAGTGCTATTGAAACACACACTGGAATAATTAGGAAATAAACAAGACACAGGTGTAACTAATCAGAAACCACCAAGGACACACCTACTGTAAAAACTAAGAAAACAGGACCTAAACCAAACAAGACTTGATGAACACCTATGAGTAAAACTAATAATGAAGAAGTAGAGAGGGAAGGGGGAGGGAGGCCAGGGACCACATCAGAGCTAGAGACCCTCATGGAGGAGCCATGGTGGAACCGGTGGAGTGGACGACTATGGCAGAGCCAGTGGGATGGAGATCCACGGTGGAGCCCAAGGAATTGTTGACCATAGCAGACCACTGGAATCGGAAACCTGCGGCAGGAGACCAAGGCGGCCTGGACCAGGGTGACGTCACAGGCTCGGAGGACCGAGGTCAAGCTGGTGGGACAGAGGACAATGGCAGAGCCAAAGGAACAGAGGACCACAGTGACACCAAGGAGCAGCATCACTAGCTGGATGGGATTAGCAGAGGAGGAAGGTCTGGGGTACCAGACAGTACCAGGAATTCCAACAAGCCAGATGGGACCGGTGGAAGAGGAAGGGCTTTAGGTGTGGGTATAGAGGTGGGACTTAAATTCAATAGGGACAGGTCAATATCAATGCTGTCAAGGAGAAACAATTAAGACACTAAAATCCCATTTGGGATTTTCTTTCCTATGGGATGTCAAGTGTTGTGCATTTCATAGTGCAAAACTTGTCCTAATCAAGTTATGCAATCAGACAACATTTCCAATTTCCAATATTGATGTCAATAATTATTTTATGGACAAAGTTATGGGCGATAATCAACAAATAGTTTATTTGAAAAAAAAAATCTAAATGAATAAATACATTTTAATTTATAAAACACTACGGGCCATATTTACCAACAGTGCAAACAAACTTAAAAATCTACTGCCAGGATTTACTATGAATGAAAAATTAGCACTGAAATGGTGCGAACAGTCATCGGTAGTCAAATTACTAGTATTATTTATCACCCAAAAAATGACCAGACGTTAATTTGCGATATTACAAATTTGCGATTTTAAAAATCAACTTCTAGTGAGTGTCAGACCAATGCTGAAGTCATCTAAATGTAAAACTAATGAAATATTCAATACTGACAACACCAATAAGTTAATAAAAAAGGTAACACTTTGCATTAAGTTTCCATTTGTTAAAATTAGTGAACTATATTTGTTAACATGAACTAACAATTTTTATTAATTAACATTAACAAAGATTAAAAAAAATACAGTAATAAATGTATTCATCATTGTGAGTTAAAGAGATAGTTAGCCTAAAAATGAACATTTTGTCATCGGTTTCTCACCCTCATTTTGTTCCGAACCTGTATGAATTTCTTTCTTCTGTTCAAGAATGTTGGTATGCAAACAGCTGCTGGTAGCCATTGATTTCCATTTTTTTTTAATGTATTTATTTATTTAATTTTTGCAAACTATGGACTTCAATGGCTTGGTTCCATTTCAGTCGGTCACTCTCGACGTCACGTCGGATGACCGACGAATTGGGATCTCGCTTAGAGAGACCAATCTACTTCAAGTGTAAACTAAACGAGCCAATGCACATTGGCATGCGATTATTGCATCCAGCTGCTGCTGATCACAGCGTGAGTATAAGTAGGCAGCAGATGCAGCGCATATTCAGCTTTTCGCTTCGGAGCCGAGCGGTTCTATCGTTCTGCTCCTGACCTTCTACGTAGAGAAGTAAAAAGTACAGTCAAGCACGCTCTTCGTGGGCTCTCGTGCTGGTGGTACGGCGGGGTTGCACACAGCAGGCTGCACTACCCCTGTGTGTGTTGCAGACGGCCATCTCCCCTGTGCGCTTCAGCACACTAAAAGAGCAAATTCCATCTAAAAGAGCTTCACGGGTGGAACGTCTTTTTAAAGACGCGTCTTTTTAAAGATGTCGTACCATCCGTGTGTTTCTGGGTGCGGTCGTTACCTGGCGCCGGGTGATGGTCACGATCGCTGCCTCTCGTGTCTGGGCA
>NW_015552557.1:870751-871767 GCF_001515605.1 Sinocyclocheilus anshuiensis
GCATTCGCATTCTCAACTACCTCGACGATTGGCTCATGCTCGCTCAGTCTCAGGATCAGTTGTGTGAACACAGGGATTTGGTACTTTCACACCTCAGCCTGTTGGGCCTTCGGGTCAACTGGGAAAAGAGCAAACTCTCCCCGACGCAGAGGATCTCTTTTCTCGGTATGGAGTTGGACTCGGTCGAACAGACAGCACGCATCACGCAGGAACGTGCTCAGTCGGTGTTGAACTGCTTGAATACATTCAAGAGCAGAATGGCGGTCCCACTGAAACAGTTTCAGAGGCTCCTGGGGCATATGGCAGCTACGGCGGAAGTCACGCCGCTGGGGCTGCTCCATATGAGACGGCTGCAGCACTGGCTCCATGGCCGAGTCCCGAGGTGGGCGTGGCAACGCGGCACTTTCCGGGTCCAAGTTACACCGGCCTGCCGCCAAACCTTCACCCCGTGGTCAGACCTTGCATTCCTCCGGGCAGGAGTGCCCCTAGAGCAGGTCTCCAGGCATGCTGTGGTTTGCACGGATGCCTCAACCACCGTCTCTCTAAGCGAGATCCCAATTCGTCGGTCATCCGACGTGACACTTTCCAAACTATTGTCTTTTAGGTTTGGAACAACTTGAGGTTGAGTAAATGATGACAGTTTTTCATTTTTGAGTGAACTATGCCTTTAATGCATTAACTTACTTAAAGGGTTAGTTCACCCAAAAATGACAATTCTGTCATTAATTACTCACCCTCATGTAGTTTCAAACCCGTAAGACCTTCGTTCATCTTCGGAACACAAATCAAGATATTTTTGATGGAATCTGAGAGCTGTGTTACCCTGCATAGACAGCAGTGCAACTGAAATGTTCCCAAGTCCAGAAACATAGCAAGGAGATCTGTAAAATAAACCATGTGACATCAGGGGTTCAATCGGAATTTTACGAAGCTACGAGAATTCTTTTTGTATGCAAAGAAAACAAAAATAACGACTTTATTCAACAATTCGTCTCCTCCGCGTCACCCTGGTGCCA
>NW_015552557.1:872086-881508 GCF_001515605.1 Sinocyclocheilus anshuiensis
AAATCACAACAACGTAGGAAACAGATCCGGCATGACGCAGCTGACTCAGAACAGCATACACTGTTTACGTCCAGCGGATACTTTCCGAAATGGCACCAGGGTGATGCGGAGGAGACGAATTGTTGAATAAAGTCGTTATTTTTTTTCTTTTGCGCACAAAAAGTATTGTCGTAGCTTCGTATAATTGCGGATGAACTCTTGATGTCACATGGATTATTTTACAGATCTCCTTTCTATGTTTCTGGACTTGGGAACATTTTAGTTGCGTTGCTGTCTATGCAGGGTCAGACAGCTCTCAGATTCCATCAAAAATATCTTAATTTGTGTTCCGAAGATGAACGAAGGTCTTACGGGTTTGAAACTACATGAGGATGAGTAATTAATGACAGAATTGTCATTTTTGTGTGAACTATCCCTTTAAACTAATGGGACCTTATTGTGAAGAGTTACCAAAATATCAGCCAATAACTGATATTTGTGTGTCCCTATCAGATACTGGTAGAAAGAAAAGCTAATAACATCGCAGCATGGTTAAACAAGATGTTTACTAAAACTGCTTCTCCATCCAATCTGTGTTTAAATGAAAAAGCACTTCGGTTCAGTTCAACACAGTAAAACAGAAGTTTATATAGACCGGATGCCAGTGTGATGAATGCAAAGGCGAGGTGGTATTTCACCATTGCTCACACACACACACACACACACACACACACACACACACACGCCTCCTTCAGACAGCTGTCTCAACACGGTTTCACAGCTGTCTCAACACTCGCTCGCAGCTTTTCAAATGGGTGCTGGCACTGCTAACGACTCAAACTCGCTGCTAAACATCCGAACCAAACCTCAAATAAAAATAAATCCGTAAAAAAAGAGCTGGGCAGAACCTGAGCGATGCCTGGTGTGATGTCTATTATTTCAGAAACATCAAACGAGGTGATCAAAGAGCCTCTGTTTCGGGCATCTCTATTGGAGGTGGCGGGCGTGAGGCCAGGTTATTTCTGTGAGGGGGGGCTCACCCTGACTGTGTATGAAGATGAAGCAGCGCTGTATCAAAGCAACACGCCCGTCGCACTCATTCCACAGAGGCCGCGGTCACAGGTCGCCGCTCATGGCTGCTGGAGCAGGTATTTTTGTTTCCGCAGTCATCATGACCGTAGGCATCTTGGTGGTGTGCATTCAACAGATGGCTGACGGAGGTTATGCTAATGTAGCAGATGCTGATGTGCCTTTCAGGCACTGTTGATAACTGCAGCGATTTAGAATAGCACAAGCGAAAAGCTGTTTATGTGTGCAAATGAAATTAGATGAGAACATTGGAATTTCCAACTTCCAAGCAGCTTGAAAAAGTGTGACAGAATGCCACTTGGACTTGGATTTCGTGATTGTGTGGAAAGCCAGGACCCCAAATGAATCATGACACAGTGCATGACATCATGCGAACATGTTGCAAATAAAATGCATAAATGAGTCGAAATTGCTGCATTACATTAAAATGATAAAAACCATTCCGCAGGTTCAGATGTGTAAATGAGCTTTTCTGATGATAATTTTAAAAATGTAAAACACAGAAACAAACACAGCATAGAGTGGAATATTATGTGATTACATTTTTTTTGGTTTTTCTCTTATTCATTTTCTTACTTTCTTCATGTGGCAACACTGTGACGAATGTGATGAAATGTGACACATTTTTCACATTTAGTCACTAAAGTTAAACAAAATCAGGATGTATCGGACTAAAAATATATAACAGGAATAAATGAAAATATTAGACATTATATGCAATACGTTTGGCAGACACTTTTATCCAAAGCAACTTTAATTGCATTTATGGTATGTATTTTAGCAGTTCGTGCATTCCCTGGGAATCAAACCCATGACATTGGTATTGCTAATGCCAAGTTCTACTCTTGAAACACTTTTATTATTAGACATTTCACATCCAACTATAACTTTTATAGGGTTTGGTATGTTAACAGTACATGCACTGTTACTATGCAATTATGGCATTTCAGTTATTTAATTTGTAAACAATATAATTTAATAATAATAAGATATATTTTAATAATATATTTGATAATTCCATTCTCAAATATTTTGTACAAAAATATTGAGTACATCTTTTTTTTTAAATCATTTATTAGTCAAATACTAGTTTCTTATAATGAAATAAACTCAAGCAATAGGCAATAGATGTAAATTTGAGACAGAATTAACTGTTGAGTGCACAGCATAAATAAAATACTTAATTAATATTCAGTGATTTCATTAAGGTAGCATAGATATTTATTTCTGCGATACTTGCAAAGCCACTGAATTATCTTTTAGAGTGTGCAGCAGTAGAACCACATTTGAAATTGGCCTAAATCAGATAGCAAAAATCTAATCTGTGCCAGATGTCTGTGAAACCCCCCCACCAGAAATGTTTATGTAAATGCGTCCCGAGAGTCTGCATTATTCATGCAGCGAATTCCACACCCCTCCCATACATCTCACTCCGCGGAGGCCACTCCGCCTTCATTGGCAGAGTGGCCATGTGTAGTCCATAATTTCATTTCTGTAGTGAATGAGACCAGTCAGTACATCAGATCAAACAGCAGAGGAGGCTGGAATCAGTCAAGAGATCTTTTAATTAGCCCCTTAAAATAAAGCTCTCAGAAAAAAAGCACACACTGGCCCTTTAAAAACAGTTTAGATCCTTCAAAGACACAATGAGGTGGAAAACGGGTATACACTCTTCTCTGAGTTAGAGAGAAGGAAGCAACAATGTTTAGGGAGGTTTGCAGGGATGTTTCAGAGCCAAGTGCACGCTTGATTGAGTTCATCACCCTTTTTATGGTGTCAGACACATGTCATTATGATGTTACTTTTTCATGTCAATCCTTGAACCTTGCACCCTATTCTGACTTATCATCACATTCTTGCATAAACATGACAGAACAAATGGGACCTTGGAAGAAGAGGTGAAAAAAACAAGAAGCTAGCTGTCTTTATCTCTGAGGAAAACCGAGTGTGAACATGCAAGTGAACGATGTGAGATAATAGAGATAAATGCACATGTCACCAGCTTGTTAATCAGTGATAGAAGCTCATCTCCAGTCGGGCCAACAAAGGCATCACCCCATGAACTAATGAGTGCAACCGTGTGACAGGGTCAACCCGCCCTGTGGCTATCATAACAGAGAAGAGATGCTGGGGTCAAACTGTCCACAGCAGGACACTGTAAAACATCAAGAAAGAGTAACACACCCAAGCCTAGGATACAACAAACCTTTAGGAAGAATGGACACTAAAAATGTTAGGGATTTTAACAGAAAAACATTGTAAAAATGCTAGATTAAACCTTGCTGTTGCCTTAACATATATGATCAATAATTTTAGAAACATACATGTAAATTTACTGCAATCATTTTTTTAACAATTGTTTATTTTATATTTTTTTTATAAAATATACATATTAAAAAAATCTATTTTATTTTATTTTTATAACTTTTATAACTTTTTTGGAAGTAAAGAGTATTAAACTGCATTTAATTTACACCAAAATAATACATAACATATAATAACACCAAACATGTGTATGTACAGCAAAATATTGTTACTTTAATTTTTTTTTGCAGGTAAAACATTTGGTGAAACTTTGTGTGATGATGCAGAACTGATAATATACTATTTAAATAATTATGTAACATTTTATGTTTTATGCATTTTATGTGTTTTAGTTCATGTTTATTGCATTATTTCAGAGTTGTGGGTCACACTAATGGTGTTTTGTGTTTCCTGTTTTTGAACAATAAGTCTGTAAAAATCTTGCTTTAAGTTTAACATCCTGACGTAAACGTACATCACTAAAAGTAATGATAACTCACAGTTCAGCAAATTAATCAGAACTTGAATCCTTAATAGCTCTGGCAGGTCAGTGAGTTCATTCAGTGAATGATTCATCAGATTCATTCAAACCTGTAACTTGTGATTCTTTTGAGCAATTAATTAAACTAATCATTTGTACGTGAATCTGTCTGGATTGCTTATTTTTGCATCAAAGCTCATGAGAACAATTCAAATAATTAATTTTTGTTCTCATCACATTAATTTGGAAGCAAAATCACATCCACAACTTGGCGGTCATATATGATTTATTTAGTGATGAAGCTCCGCCTTTGAAAAGCCATGCATGCATAAAACATTGGTTTTGAATAGACTAAACTCTGTGCAAACATTTTTGTCTTAAAGGGATAAAAAAAAAGTAAATTCTGTTATCATTTACTCACCCTCATGTCATTCTAAAACATTATGACTTTCTTTCTTCTTGTGGAACATAAAAAAATATACAATATATTTTGAAGAATGTCTCAGTATTTTTTTGGCCATGCAATGGAGGCTAATGGTCACCAAAACTGTTTGGTTACCAGCGTTCCTCAAAATCTTCTTTTGTGTTCCACAGCTCTCCACAGCAGGCACACTACTGTTTTATGGCATATGAGCTAGCAGGTGCTTTATACTTCAGTTTGTATTGTTTTAGGTGCTATTCGTGTTCCCCAAAAGAAATTATTTCCTGTCAGGATCCAAAGAATAAACTGATGGATGGTGTGAACTCAGTTACCCCATTTCATTCCTTGTTGCTGCAAAAGCAATTCAAGCTCTTACTGAAAACATAACAAGAATGAAAGAAACTCAAATCTGTTCTAGGACTGAGCAAGAGCCAGAAATGATTACTAACAGAAAATGCAGAGATGGGAAGGGAAAGAGATATGGGAACTTGACGCAGTTATTAAGACTCAACCCCATTTCTCCTACAAGAGCATCACGTTAAGTAAGAGCACATGCGATAACTGCTAGGTCAAGACTAAGTTATTGAAAAGCATACAATTCATCAACAAGAAATTGCATTCGCTTTGTAATGTCTTTCTGAGTGGAAAAGAATAGCAACTCAGTTATGAGCCAGTTCTTTTAAGTGAATCAGAAAAAAAATACAATGCAAGCTGTGCATTCTGATTCACAAACAAATGACTCTTATGATCTGCTTCTTTTCAGTGAAGTAAAACGTCTCGGTTACGTATGTAACCCTTGTTCACTGAAGGAGGGAACGGAGACATTACGTCAGTGACTGATGAATTGGGATCTCAATTCGTCAGTCACTGACGTAACGTCAAATGTGACTGACTGAAAGGGAACGTCTTGGTTACGTATGTAACCCTCGTTCCCTGAAGGAGGGAACGGAGACGTTACGTCAGTGACTGACGAATTGAGATCCAAATTCGTCAGTCACTGACGTAAAGTCAAACGTGACTGACTGAAAGGGAACGTCTCGGTTACGTATGTAACCCTCGCTCCCTGAAGGAGGGAACGGAGACGTTACGTCAGTGACTGACGAATTGGGATATCAATTCGTCAGTCACTGACGTAAAGTCAAACGTGACTGACTGAAAGGGAACGTCTCGGTTACGTATGTAACCCTCGCTCCCTGAAGGAGGGAATGGAGACTTTACGTCAGTGACTGACGAACTGGGATCTCAATTCGTCAGTCACTGACATAACGTCGAATGTGACTGACTGAAAGGGAACTAAGCAGCATGACTAGTCTGAATCTTGAACACATGACTCTTATGAAGCGAATCTTTTTAGCGATTCAAAAACATGCAACGCGACCTGTGCTTTCCCATTTACAAATAAATGACTCTTATGAGTCATTTCTTTTTAGTGAATAAAAAACATACAGTGTGACTAGAGTAGCCTGATTCCCAAACAGATGACTCTTATAAGACTGTTAATTTAATGAGCAATTCAATCAATAGTTCAAAAGACAAGTTTGAATCAGTCTGACAATCTCTTACTGAACTGAACCGATCTGAGCGGTTACTGAATCAACATCTGCTGACTCACTGTAAGTTAGAGTTGTTTTCAGAAATGAAGGTTTGCATTAGTATTATTACAATTAATGAAGAAATACACAGGCCATATATAAAAATAAAATATGATCAGTTTTCATTTAATAAAATTTCATTAAATCTTGAAATTAATTTCTTAATTTAATGACTCTAAATGAGAAAAATCCATGATACATTTATGGATATATATATATATATATATATTTTTTTTTTTTAGATTTAATGAGAGTCTGTGGGTCATTTTACATGGAATAATCAGACTCTCCTCATTGTTTCCTTCAGATTGCTGCATCTTTGGAGGAGCAGGCTTTCACAGAAGCATGGGGTCAAAAAGCAAAGGCTACCTTCAGTGATTCTCTCATGGATACCTTCACTAATCCAGACCTGAAGAAAATCATCAATAATATCAATGTTCTGGGACCCGCCAATCTCCCAACTGCTGAGAGAGAGAAGGTGAGTTGACCACTGGAGCTGTGAAAGATGATCTTGACAATGCATCAAGATGTGTTTTGATCACTCTCTTTGTTTTCTTAGTACAATACCATTCTGAGCCAGATGGACAGCATCTACTCAACTGCAAAGGTGTGTCCTTCAGAGGAATGCTGGTCTTTGGAGCCTGGTGAGAAACGCTTCCAACACTTTGTTGATGTGTGTCAGTAAGGGTCAAAATGAAGGTGAAAATACACACAAGTACACAAAAGGAATTACAAGTGCTTGCAATACAACAAAAGAATCATGTTTCAGATAAGCTTGAGGTTTGAAGCTCGATGCATGAGGATCAAGCTATAGATGGTTTAAGAATGCAAAAGTAGCAATAACACCTTTGCAGACAGATTACATTTAATTACATTTATTGTTTACATTCTCCAAAGGGCAATTCTGCAGCTTTAAAAAACATTTATTTATAGCTAAAGTTGCTGTTTAGTCTATAATCTGGACAACAACCTGATTGTGATGATCATATTGCTTTTACACAATAGTTCACAATAAAAAGAAGTTAATACTAAGCAACTTATTCATTTTTGTTCAGCCAACAAAATCTCTGAGAAACATACAGTAGAGAATGATTCAACGACTATTTTTTTTAAGATTTGCATAACGCCGCCCAAATGTTCACGCAAAGAAAGAAGGCGTAACTTTTATTCTCGCTGTAGTATTGTTGCCGCTGCCATGTCGTGACGGCGCTGTGTTTCGTTATGAATGCGAAACTACTTTGTCTGGCCTTCCAAAAGAGGACGATATCCGCTTCGTCATGCCTGGAGCTGATCCGTGCTGGTCGCTGAGGAAATACATCAACTTCGCGCTGTCGATCGCCGGATCGGCTTTCACCGTGGACGAAGCGGAGTCCAGCCCGGGGTCGTCACATGTGGTTGCCGCAAGCCCGCCACCGATGAGCTTTGTAAAAATCGACGCGTTTCAGAAAGGCGGGGCATAGAGGAGAAACAATAATGTACAGTATGTGGAAAATAATGTGTTTTTTTAACCTTAAACCGCATAAACACTTTTCATCACACCAAATACACCAAATAATGTTCTTTTTAGCAGCATCATATGACCCCTTTAAGGACCAATTCTCACTATTAACAAGTATATTACTAGCATGTTGGCTAATTATTAGTACTTATAAAGCACATATTAATGCCTTATTCTGCATGACCATATTTTAGATCCCTCAATCCAACCCCATACCTAAACTTAACAACTACCTTACTAACTATTAATAAGCAGCAAATTGAGCAATTTTATTGAGTTTGAGGCAAAAGTCGTAGTTTATAGTCAGAAAGTGTGACCCATACCTGAGAAACCCGAGAACCTGAGAAACCTGAGAAAAATTCTTCTAAAATCCCCACCACTTGACCTCACTTGCCTTATTCTCAAAATTTAACTTTACTAAATGTTTGTTTACATTAGCACTGTTAGGTTTATGTTTTTTTTCCCTAACAGAACATTCCACTTGAAGTGTTTAGCTCATCTTAAAAGGTTGCTTTTATCTGAAGAGTGCACCATTGCATCCGTGTCACACCACAACAACACAGTTTCGCTTTTGCTAATAACATCATTAATCTCTCTAATATTCAAAATCCAGAACTATCTGTTAACTGCTTCTTTGGGTGAAATCACGTTTGTTCTAAGAGTGTTTCATTCATGTGGAAATGACTTGCTTATAACGGCAATGGATGTCTCCAAATACACATAAACCAAAAAGACACAAAAAACTGCAGTAAATCTGACTCTATGAATACACAGCACTAAATTCTAGCTGATGTCCATTAACTCTTGTCTATTGTTCTTGTCCTCCACTTCATGGATCCAGCCATGTGATCCAAAGCTAAAATCAACATTTGTTGTATCCTGTGCTCCTAAAAGCTTCCATTCAAGGCTTTTCCTGAGAAACTCCACTGATTTAGCTTCTGTGAACCACAAAAACTTGTTACACAGTTGTAAACAAACACCCTTTCTTCATCTGGGGCTCATTTGAAAGACTCAGCATATCCTAAAACTTGAACCGGAAGCTGTTTTACTGCAGCGATAGCATTAAAAATAGTTCACTTAGAAATGAAAATTTGCTGAAAATGTACTCGCCTTTAGACCATCCAAGATGTAGATGAGTTTTTTCTTCATCAGAACAGATTTGGAGAAATTTAGCATTATGTCACTTGCTCATCAATGGATCCTCTGCAGTGAATGGGTGCCGTCAGAATGAGAGTCCAAACAGCTGATAAAAACATCACAATAACCCACAAGTAATCCACACGTCTCCAAATTATCATCTTGTGAAGTGAAAATCTGCATTTGTAATGAACAAATCCATCATTAAGATGTTTTTAACTTCAAGCCATTGCTTCTGGCTAAAAATGCGAGTAATCTATCCATAATATTGCTCCAAATCTGCTCCGATGAGGAAACAAACTCAACTACATCTTGGATGGCCTCAGGGTGAGTACATTTTGGGTGAACTATTCATTTAATTATTATGCATTTATGTTATTTATGTGAGTTTTAGAGCTCACAGAAATCATGGCTACCTCAAGAAGCTATAAGAGGCTTCTGTATGCCTGGGAAGGCTGGCACAACGCCTCAGGGGTCCCACTCAGATCCCTCTACTCTGAGTTTGTGGAGCTCAGCAACAAGGCATCTCGGATGGACGGTGAGTGAGTAATTATTTTGGATGATTGGAGGGGGGAGAAAGATAAAGAATGAAAGATTTGATGGCCCGTTATTCTTATCTGTTCTCCTTAGGCGTTAACGATACAGGCGCATACTGGCGTTCCTGGTACGAATCTCCAACCTTTGAACAAGACCTAGAGAATCTGTTTAAACAGCTGGAACCTCTCTACCAAAACCTGCATGCCTTTGTCCGCCGAAAGCTCTACAACTACTATGGTCCTAAATACATCAACCTCAAGGGTCCCATCCCCGCCCACCTCTTGGGTAAGTCGCTAGATTGTGAATGATAACCTGTTTGGCAACTGTTTTTATCATGTTCTGACAACAAAAAAAAAAGTTTAAACCACAGTAGTTTAAACCATA
>NW_015552557.1:881819-886494 GCF_001515605.1 Sinocyclocheilus anshuiensis
TTTTGCCATATCGCCCAGTCCTAATAATTTATCACATTGGTAACCCTTTACTTGGAGCTTGTATATACTGTATATATAATGCATTATAAAATTACTTTTAATGCATTCATTATGCCTTGTAATGCACCTTATAATGCATAGTTTGATATCATAAATAATTGTTATAATACATTATAAAAACTGTTCTAAATTAAATTATAAAATCTATTCACTGTTACATCTTTAGAAAGTATAATGCATTAAAACACTGCAAACAACCAGTTTCAGATGTACAATAACAAAGAATATACAAATAATATAACGCACTTAATCTTTGGTTACAATTGTTTATGAAAATATATAATGCATTAACTAATATTAATTAATGAGACCTCATTGTAAAGTGTTATCATTTAGCGTTGTTTTTACAAATAATGTTACAAATGATATATATTTCCACCATGGTATGAGACACAGTACATAATTAACATAATAAATAATTAATATTTTTTTTCCTCAGAATTCTGAGTTAACACTTCATAATTTTGACTTTTTTTTCTCTGAATTCTGAGTTTACATCGCCCAATTCTTTTTCTAAGACATTTTTTTCTCAGAATTTTAAGTTATCAACAGGCAATTGAAAGTTTACATCACATAATTCTGACTTTATAATATAATTCAACTTTTTTAATGTTTTCTACATCGTGATTATAATTTTTTATCATATCAAAACTGTGTTTACGTCACTGTGATCATCTTATATAACAATATATATCATATATAACATATATATCATATATAACAAGAAGAAGTTTGGATGCTCACGGTGATGTTCTAATTGTGTTTGGTTTCTGTTTCAGGCAACATGTGGTCACAAACGTGGAACAACATCTACAACATGATGATTCCTTTTCCTGACAAGCCCAATGTAGATGTGACGGACACCATGGTTGCTAAAGTAAGCTACAGAACTACATCTTGATGAGTGAATAATATCCTGAGCGCACCAGAGAGTGAGACAGTGATTTGTACCCATAGGGTTATAATGCCACTCACATGTTCCGGGTTGCCGAGGAGTTCTTCACCTCTCTGGGTTTGCTCGAAATGCCTCCTGAGTTTTGGGACAAGGCCATGCTGGAGAAACCCACTGATGGAAGGGAGGTGCTCTGCCATGCCTCTGCCTGGGACTTCTACAACCGCAAAGACTTCAGGTACGTTAATCGTATCTCAGTAAAGTAGATCATATTGTTGCACAGTGGCAAACTGTGTTTTAGGGTACCTGACGCTTGCGGATTCCCTGAGGTATTCTATCATTCTCTTTGTGTGTGTGTGTGTGTGTGTGTGTGTGTGTGTGTGTGTGTGTGTGTGTGTGTGTGTGTGTGAGTTACTGTACTTGGTTACCAAAAAGACAACAGTGTCACTGAAGAGCATGCTTGAGATTATAGTAATTGGGAGACATGCTTTGTGTAAAGAAAAAAAATATCTATGTAAATATATATGATTTCCAATCAAGCTATAATCTAATTGTGCATTTAGGATGCAAAAAATTCTAGCTACTAAATTAGCTAGAACACTTTACAATATGGTTTCATTTGTTAACTTGAGTTTAATGAGTCAATGTTCTCTGTCTTATGGAAGCTTATTTCCACCATGGAATAGAAAAAAAGGTAATTGTGACTTTTCATCTGATAATTTTGACTTTTTAAACTCAAGATCGCAAGTTTATATGCAAGTTATTGACTCTGTAACTGTTGTTGTAACAATTGTAACTGTTTTTTCTCAGAATTGCGAGTTATCAATTGTTCTGATATAAACTTCCAATTCTGAGATATATACTATTCTAAAAAATTAGAATTGTGCAATAAAAAGCCACAATTAAATTTTATTATTATTTATGATTATTATTATAATTTATTTATAGTTTTTATTCTGTGGCTGAAATAAGATTTCATATTGTCAGATTGGTCAGGATTATCAAATAAACTGAATAATTTGATAGCACCACATTCTTAAAGGGGTCATCGGATGCTACATGCACTTTTACAAGTTGTTTGAACTGAAATGTGTGTTGCTGAATGAATCTTTGCAAATCGCCTTTCCTAATAATGTGCTAATTATCAAGTTTCACGGTGAATGTGGCTAAAGTAAACAGTCTCTCAGAGGGCGGCTCGGAAGAGAGGGGCGGGGTCAGCAGAGCTCATTACCATTTAAAGGAAAATGCTACAAAACTGCGTGCTCTGAAAATAATTGTTTTTGACAGGGTAAAAAAGGTGTTTTTTACACTACCATTGAGAAATTTTAAGCAAACTATGTTACAGACTTTCCATTAAGACCCTAAAGAATCATATCAACTTGTGGAAAATGGACATCCGATGACCCATTTAAGCTTTTCAGGGGAATCAAGCTATGAATGCTTTGTTTCAAAATATAAATATAGGAAGGGATTGGCAGGGATAGGCAGAGATTTCAGAATTATTGTAATATAAAAAAAAATACACAAATCACCATCAAAGTAATTTTTAAGAAATATAGCAATATGTGTGATCCCTGACAGAATCAAACAGTGCACCACTGTGACTATGGAGCAGCTTTTCACCGTGCATCACGAGATGGGCCATGTGGAATATTACCTCCAGTACAAAGAGCAGCCGGTCAGCTTCAGGAGCGGAGCCAATCCTGGCTTCCATGAGGCCGTAGGGGATGTGCTGTCTCTGTCTGTCTCCACACCCAAACATCTCCACACTATCGGCATCCTGGAACAACGGACCGATGATGCTGGTAGGAGAAAGACATTCAGAATGATACTCATTGTGTAAACCTAAAATAATGACATTATGATGACGTATTTGTAATTCCATAGAGAGTGACATCAACTACCTGTTGAAGATGGCTTTGGAAAAGATCGCCTTCCTTCCTTTTGGATATCTTATTGATCAGTGGCGCTGGGGTGTGTTTAGTGGACGAACACCGCCAGAACGTTACAATGCAGAATGGTGGTACCTCAGGTAAAAAAAAACAAAAAAAAAAACAGGGTCTCATAATGGAAAATCGGAGTCAGCAATGGATCATGTCTGTCCTGTACTTAAAAATATACTTGTAAGATTTTAAGTACACTACAAGCATACATTTAATAAAATAAAGTGCACTTCTTTTTCACAACTGGCGGTTTAATATTGAATAGGTCATGATAATATTGCCTAGATTACCTACCTTTCTTAAGACATGAAAACTGTAATATCAATGACTTTTGATTGTAATGTCTAATTAATTCAATATTAAACATATTATAATAATAATTCAATTGTTAAAGACAATTGCTTACCCTACATTCACTACCATTCAAAAGTTTGGGGTCTGTAGGATTTTTATTTTTCCTTTATTTTTAAAGACATTTAAAATGTTACAAAAGATTACTGTTTCAAACAAATGCTGTACTGTTGAAATTTCTATTATTTATTGAATCCTGAGGCAAAAAAAAAAATATATATATATACAGTATATACTGTTTTCAACACTGTTAATAAGAAATGTTTTTTGAGATGTAAATCATCATATTATAATTATTAGAATGATTTCTGAAGGATCATGTGACACTGAAGACTGGAGTAATGATGCTGAAAATTCAGCTTTGATCACAGGAATAAATTACTTTTTCAAATATATCCAAATAGAAAACGGTTATTTTAAATTAATATTTCATAATATTCCTGTTTTCACTGTATTTTTGATTAAACAAATGAAGCCTTGCTGAGCATGAGAGGCTTCTTTTAAAACATTAAAAAAATCTTACCAACCCCAAATCTTTGAATAGTAGTATAAATATCAGTTAAATCTTTGTTCAAATTTTTTTTTCAAGCTATCAGCCAACTAAGTTAAGGTAATTGTTTGCAAATGGAAATCAACAGTACTTTCTTGAATTGAATATGATATGATTTTTTCTGTTATTAGGACAAAATACCAAGGCATCTGTCCACCAACCAGACGTACTGAAGAGCATTTTGATGCTGGAGCAAAATATCACATTCCTGGAAACACACCGTACATCAGGTGGGCCCATAAGCAATCAATAATCAAAACTTATGATGCACACAGAGAAGACAACTATTTTCTCTCATGTTTAACCTCTTATAGATACTTTGTGAGCTTCATTCTGCAGTTCCAGTTCCATGAGAAATTATGTCAGGAGGCTGGACATACTGGAACTCTGCACAAATGCGATATCTACAGATCCAAAGAGGCTGGAGCTGTTTTAGAGTATGTACTGAATATACAGAGCCACTGCTGGTGGTTTGGATGAAACCACTGTATCATCACGATGAATGGAAAGTCTGTACATTGGGACTAAGTGTTATTTTATTCTGTTTGGAAGGAAAGTCTTGAAGGCTGGCTCTTCAAAGCCTTGGACAGAGGTGCTACAAGAGGCTCTTGGCACTAACAGAATGGACGCCAGCCCCCTGATGAGCTATTTTGAGCCAGTTACTACCTGGCTGCAGGAACAGAATGCGAAAATGGGAGAGACGCTGGGCTGGCCTGATTTTAATTGGGTGCCACCAGTACCAGAAGGCTACCCTGAAGACATCGGTAAGAAGGCGTGCAAACTATTTTTATTAGGACAGCCAGTTGTTAATTTTGTTAATTATATATATATATATATATATATATATATATATATATATATATATATAGAATAACACAT
>NW_015552557.1:886619-889119 GCF_001515605.1 Sinocyclocheilus anshuiensis
AAATAGCATAACGCATTACAAATAACACATTTATTCATGCCCCTGACCTGCACATAAATGCACCCGGTGGAAGTGTTATCTTAGATGCAGAGTTTCCGTATCCATGGTTTTTTTTAGGCTTTTGAACATGTGTGCTTAATTGTATTGAATGTGCACTTGTAGTGTACTTGAAACCTTGAAAGTAAAATGAAAAAAGAAAAAATAATTACTTGCACATAATATGGAATTAATGAAATAACAGGCCACTTAAGTGTGCCTAAAGAGTACACTTTAGGTTTTTAAAAAGTTGACTTTGTAAACTTGATAGTTTTACTTTGAAGTGCATTTTAAGTTTTAATATTTTTAACATTCTGATGTGTTGGCTAACATACTAAAGCACATATAAAGTACATGATTATAATGGGTTCAATATTACATTTAAAGTAAATATATTTTAAATGTACTAAATTGAAACTTAAATGTATAATTTCAAATATATTTAAATAAATGAGTTTAAAAAGAAACATTAAAGTATATTTTGTTTACCATTAAATGCTTGTCAGTACATTTGAACCATTTTTCAGTAACAACAGAATTATGTAATTATGAAATTACATATGAAGAAGCACCCAAGTCCTACTTACATTAGTCAAACAAAAATCACTAAGTTCAACTAATTATATTTCATATAAACTATAGTACATTTACATTTAATTGAAATGAACATTAAATGAAGTCACCACATACAGTTTGTGTTACGGGGTAAAAGAGTCAGGATCCAAGTGCAAGTGCAAAATAAGGGTTTATTTTGTAACCACAATAGACGGAGACAAAATGTGATCATAGTCCGGAGTCTCGGTCAAGATCAGGGCTCCTCCCGAGCAGCGTTCCTCACTCAGCGCTGGCCTACCCAAGGCGAGGGCTGAAGATCCGTACCCTGGCTGAGCGTGAACTGAAAACAGAGAACTGACAAGGAGACAGGACATGAAATAACGAACCGACAAACACACATTGAACAAAACGCCCTATAAAGGCATCGCTAATGAGTTGCAGCTGGCGCGCTCTGATAGAGCGCCAGCTGCCACCACTAATGAATGACGTAACACACACACACCCACATGACAAGACGCAAAAGGACCGCACGGACCCATGAACCGTGACAGTACCCCTCCCCCTAGGAATGCCTCCTGACATTCCCAGGAAGACTTACCTGACGATTAAATTCATCGATAAGAGAGTGGTCCAGTATGTCCCTAGCAGGTACCCAACTTCTCTCCTCCGGACCGTAACCCTCCCAGTCCACCAAGTACTGAAATCCTCGTCCCCTCCGCCTTGAGTCCAGAATACGTTTTACCGAATAGGCTGGTTCCCCGTCTACGAGACGCGGCGGGGGAGGAACCGGGACCGGCGGATTAATGGCTGAATGAAAAACAGGCTTAATTTTGGATACATGAAAAGCCGGATGAATTCTCCTGTACGCTGGAAGAAGTTTGAGGCGGACTGCCACCGGACTAATAATCTTGGTGACAGTAAACGGGCCAATGAATTTGGGAGCAAGTTTATTACTGACGGATCGGAGAGGAATATTCTTGGTTGAAAGCCACACTTTTTGACCGACGACGTAAACGGGAGGCTTCGACCGGTGGCGATCGGCCTGAACCTTGGTGCGCGCCCCCACCTGGAGGAGGGTCACCCTAGCTTTGCTCCAGGTGCGTCGGCACCTCTGGACGAATGCGTAGGCAGAGGGAACCGCGACTTCGGATTCCATACTGGGAAAAAGTGGTGGCTGGTACCCTAAGCTACACTCAAACGGAGATAGACCCGTAGCTGAGACTGGTAACGAGTTATGTGCGTACTCAACCCATGAGAGTTGCTGGCTCCACGAGGAGGGGTTCTGAGAAGCCAAACATCGCAACATTCGTTCTAAATCTTGGTTGGCCCTCTCCGTCTGACCATTACTCTGGACGAAAAACGTGGTCTATGAAAGCAACTGCTGTTTGTCTGGCTGAGGGTAATTTAGGCAGAGGAATTAAATGAGTTGCCTTCGAGAACCGGTCCACCACGGTCAAAACCACCGTTCATTCTCTAACAGCCTCTGAAGCACTCGTCTGACGTGCTGAGCATGTTCCTGGAGAGAACGAGAAAATATCAATATGTCATCCAGGTAAACATAAATTAACTGATCTAGCATATCTCTCAGAACATCGTTAACGAGTGCCTGGAAAACCGCGGGAGCGTTGGAAAGGCCAAAGGGAAGAACAAGATATTCAAAGTGCCCCCTGGGGGTATTAAAAGCGGTTTTCCATTCATCCCCCTCTCTCATGCGAACTAAATGATAAGCGTTGCGGAGATCTAATTTCGTGAAAAATGACGCCCCCTGCAGACGTTCGAAACTATCTCGTCTTTAACCGTATCAGAAAGTCCAAACAGAAACATGTCCCACTGTGCCTCTGCATTCCACCCACACTCTGCAGCCAATGTGCGAAACTCGATTGAATAGTCTGTGACCGTGCTCTGTCCT
>NW_015552557.1:894119-912103 GCF_001515605.1 Sinocyclocheilus anshuiensis
GTACAAAAAAGTGTCAAGCTTTGACAAAAAAATATTTCTTTATGATTTGATATTAATTGACTCCATGCAATGTGTTGTGATCAATATTAGATCTGCACTTCGAAATTTCCACTGGAAATAGTAAACCATCCGGGAACCTTTTGGATAGTCATTACTCAAATCATGCTGTGATTTGGGACACACAACTTCTAATTTTAAATGCTATTTAGGATGGATAGTATGTGAATTGAGACACAGCAACTGGATTTATGGAGAAAGTTTATGGAGAAAAGTTTTACCATAATATTGTGGTTGTGTACACACACCGTGGACACATAATTATGTTCAAAAACAATGTCAAAGTGAATTTTGCATAATAGGTCCCCTGTAAACTGACAGCAGCCTAATAAACCTGCTGCTGTCTGTGTCATTAAAGTCAATCAAACAACAAAGGAAAGGAGAAAATCACTCACTGCTTTTGACTGAATAACTTCAGTAGCTTTAATTAAAAAAAAAAGTAATTCATACAATGAAGACTAGTGTGCACCATTTTATTTCTACATTTGACTATTCAGCAATACTACAAACCTGTATCTACACTTAAAATATTGCTTTTTGTTTTCATTTTATTTTATCTTGTAATTTTTGTCTCGTCTGCTCTAGAGACATGATATAACAGTTTTATTCGTCAAGCAGTGGATACCATTTTATTTTTTATTTCTTGTGCACTGAAGTACAATTTCTCATATATATTTTATTATTATTTTTATCCGCATGTCCCCTTAGGGGCTCCATATTCATATGACAGCATCTTACTGTGATCTTAGTGTAAAACTCTACATTGCGCTAGCCTTATCCATTTCATTTTAGAAGGCTTTATGTGTCTTCACACATGCTAATAGTGGGGTACTAACGTATATGTGTGAAAACTCAGAGGTGAGGGAATCAATTAAAGTTTCAAACTGGTGCTTTGATCTGCTTCTTTTGTCAGTCTTTCTTTTTCTTTTACCGCCCTGTTTCTCAGTCTGACCTGCTGCGTTTAGGTCCAAACTGGATACGTCTCCATGTGATGCTGGAAGATAAAAGTCTGGGTCTAATTTGATCCTTTTCCGTTCGCTGCTCACTGTCCTGCCATAATTCTCCCTTTTTCTTTTAACACCCTGACCCAGCTTAACCGTGCGAGATGGTCCAGGCTGTTCATCATCTATGATGTTCCCTTTCACTGGTGATCGTCCAGGTCTGACCTCACTATTGTTGAGGTGAGACAGTCCAGACTGTTCATCTTTGCTGGACCCTTTCATAGGTGTCTCCCCACATGCTGCTGGTGGGGTACTAATATACATGCAAGAAAATGCAGAGGTGAGGGAATCAATCGAAGAATCAAACTGGAGGTCCGATCTTCTCCATTTCCGCTCTATGCTGTCTGATCTGCTAGATTTCTAATTTTTTCGTTTAACACCCCGTCTCATCTCAACCTGACTGCCTGTGCTTAGGTCAGAACTGGATGTGTCTCCAAGTAGTGCTAGAGAAGGAAAGCCTGGGCTGAGGGAATCCATTGAATAATCAGAAGCAGAGCGGTGGTCTGATCTGCTAATTTTTCGTTCTCTGCTCTCTGATCTGCCAGAATTCCCCCTTTTTCTTTTTCTTTTAACACCCTGTCTCATCTCAATCTGACGACCTGTGCTTAGGTCAGAACTGGAAATGTCTCTAAGTGATGCTGTAGAATATGGACAAAATAATCGCATTCTATTCTTTTAGTGGATATTGTGATTTTGGTCATTGTTTTCTCTTGTTCACACATTACCTTCAAATTTGTATCTCAGTGTATAAGGCCATTTTCAGAATAAAATATAACAGAATGAACTACTTGATAAATAAAATTGTCAGGTCTCTAGAACATATAAGATACAGAGAAATACATTAATATTACAAGACAAAATAAACTAAATTCTGATAATAAAAAATGAATATGTCTTAAGTGTCGGTACAGGATTGTAGTGTTGCTGAATAATCAAATGTTTAAAAAAAATGTGACCCTCTACTTTTAATTATTATAAAAGATAATAATAATTTGACCCTCTAACACTAGCACTATCTATTCTATTTCTTTTCTATCTACATTTTGTTCCTTCTATTTATTATTATTATTAAAAATAAACTTGCTATGTGTACTGCGTTTGGATAAAAGCACCTGATAAATGATTAAATGTAAATGTAAAATGGTGCATAGTCTTCATTGTATAAATGAAATATACACTCGTTTTTATTGAAGCTACTGAAGTTATTCAGTCAAAAACAGTGAGAGATTTTCTCCTTTTCTTTGGTTGTTTGATGAACATTAGGCACACAGACAGCAGCAGTTTTATTAGGCTGCTGTCAAGACCTAATCCAATATCCTTACACACGTCTGATGTTCTCCTTACTGTTTACATTCATTAAATAAGACACAAACAAATGTGTTTTACTTGAAATACTCTCTATGATGGGTATGTTTGACAATCTTGTGTGTATTTGACCATTTTAGTGAAAGAAGCTTGCGAAAGAGAGCTCAATTCAGCACTCTGACACGACAGACGGCTTTATGCGCGCATACAGTGATTAATTTTTCCATGGCTTATTGCATTTAACAGAATAGAATAGAATAGAATAGAATGTCTTGCTTGACAGCTGCAGTCAGCATTCACTTTCATTATAACTTTGTGTTTGGTGTTATAGAAAAAAAATCATATAGTTTTTGAACAACATGACTTAGTAATCATTTTTGGGTGAACTATTACTTTAAACCAAATCTGAATTCTGCTACCTCAATGCAAATTCAGCAAATGATTTGATTTGAAATTCAAATCAATTCTAATCACGCATCCCTACATAATTCTTTAAAACTGAACAACATGAACAACTAGATGAAATCTACATAATTTCTGCTAAAAAACAAAAACAAAAAAACAAACACTGTCCAGATTTTTTATCTTTTTTCGTCAGGGTTTACATTGATATTCTGTACTTGTTTGCGGCAACTCCAAAGCAATCGACAGGATTTAATGTGCTTTCAAAACCATCAAGCGTGACTGTGTGTGTGTACATTTTAGTAGCTACATTTGCACGTGTGAGAAACTGTGTGTACTTGTGTTTGTGTGCACGCAATGGTTCCACATGACTGGAGATTAAATGGCTTGGAATTCCAAGCCCAGTGGTTTACTCCAGTGCCATTGGTCAGAGATACTACACCATCTCTCACATCCTGCCTTTCTTCTCTGTTCGGTTTTTCTTAGGAAATATGTGGGCCCAAACGTGGTCTGCTATCATGGACCTTGTCATTCCGTACCCTGATGCCACACAAGTGGATGCCACGCCAGCCATGATTGCCCAAGTAAGATTACAACAATAAACACATTCTTTAATCTATATCTATTCCCACAATCTGAATTCTTCTGAAAGCAGTGGCTGTTTATATTAAGTGTCAAAGAACATGCTGTTTACACTTTAGTGTAAATAGTGGTAGATACTCTTTGCACCAAGTGTAAATAGCAACACATAGCATCTTGTTTACATGGAGAGCAAATAGGTATGATAGATACGTTTTATGCCGCCATATTTAAATTCAAACAATGCAGATAAATGTTTGGAAATGTAAACTGCTATTTCCTAAAATAAAAGCAAAAGACATAAATAACCATCTTGGTCAAGAAGAATCATTTGGTGAAGTCTTTTTCTAGTAATGTGCAATGGCATATAAAGGACACAAATGGCATATCTAAAATACCTGTAAATGTCTGTAACCATGTCCTCTGATTGTGCGGTGCTCTTTGGTTCTTCAGGGTTGGGACCCCAAACGGATGTTCGAGGAATCGGACCGGTTCTTCACTTCTCTGGGTCTTCTGCCCATGCCTCCTGAGTTCTGGAACAAGTCCATGCTGGAAAAGCCAACAGATGGACGTGAAGTGGTCTGTCACGCATCTGCTTGGGACTTCTACAACCGCAAAGACTTCAGGTACGTTAATCATATAACAGTAAGATGGTCCACACTAGAGCAGGACAGGTTTGAGATTTAGTTGAGCAATGAATGCTATGATACCACTTGTAAGAACCAATACGATTTTTTGACATGAAGTTTGTTCTGAAAATTCCAAAAATCCATCCAAGGTGGTGGAAATGGTTAAATATATAATTAAAATGGACATAAACAATGCTCATTAGTATTTCCTTTAAAAAAAAGAAGTGTGCTTAATTATATTGAATGTTTATTTGTAGTGCACTTCAAGTCATAAAAGTATATATTTTAAAAAACTGTACTTGCAGATATACTCTTGTTCATTTGATGAAGGGAGGATGTTAGAGCTGTAAAGACTGAAACAACAGCTTTCTAGCCTTTTCCTTCCCACGTGCTATCTTGTAAATCTCGCTGTTACCTTTTCCCATCCTCTTACCATCTCTAGGATCAAGCAGTGCACAGTGGTGACCATGGACGACCTCATCACTGTGCACCATGAGATGGGCCACGTTCAGTACTTCCTGCAGTATAAGGATCAACCCATCTCTTTCCGCGACGGCGCCAACCCTGGATTCCATGAGGCCATTGGTGATGTTTTGGCCCTGTCAGTTTCCACACCTAAACATCTTAAGAGCATTGGCCTGCTGGACAAGGTGGAGGACAATAAAGGTACGGCTCATACATCTATAAAGAAGCTTGCAACAAAACACATGAAATGCTAGTTTAAACCCTAAGTGTCTTACTGGTCTGTAGAAAGCACCATTAACTTCCTGATGAGCATGGCCTTGGATAAGATTGCCTTCCTGCCTTTTGGCTACCTGATGGACCAGTGGAGGTGGAAGGTATTTGATGGAAGGATCTCAAGCTCAGAGTACAACAAAGAGTGGTGGAACCTGAGGTGACTGTTCTTCTATTAATCCACACTGTTAAAGGGATAGTAGCTAGAGCTAGAGGAAAACGAAGACGGACAAAACGTGGATAAATAAACCAAAAGTAGGGCTGTAAACTTAATCAAATCGCAATATGGACTACTGTCTGTGAATATTAAAGCGCAAAAAGACTACTATTTAAATATGAGATCAGCATGTTCGTGCAAGTGACGGCATTTCGAGGGGGTCCCCAGTTAAAAATCGCGTTCCTGGGGGGAAAATACAAGTTTTTTGGCGGGTTTCCCCCACTAAAATTCGCATTCCAGGGGATAAATATCATGTTATTGGAGTCGCTTCAACCCGCCGACATGAAAAACAAGCCGCGGCAACAGTGTTAAAGTAACCCAATTCCGCGGGAAAACCGCGGACTTGGCAACACTGCTTTGTGAATCGTTTATTTCAAACCAATGGTTCGGAACGTGTAACTGCCAAAGTCACGTGATTTCAGTAAACGAGGCTTCGTTACATCACAACTGTTTAGAAATGTTTCAAAATTTCATTGATTCGTATTAATATTTAAGATTTTTAAAATTGTATTTAATATGGGTTTGTAAAAGCTGTTTTATGCATGTTTGGGCTGAGTTTTTGTTGTAGTTAAACAGGCTGTTTCTCACTTCCAAGAACGCATCTTTGTGAGAATTGAGATGCACTAAGATCTTGTTGCTCAACTGACCATCCGAGCACAGTAGTGGCCAATAAATACAATATATAATATTGGTTCAACGGCTCTGATGCACTCAACTGTCACAGCTTTAATTGCATGGAAGGGGGAGGGGCTATCAGACTCCGATTATGAATGACAAAATAACCTTATATAACTCATACACTACATCGTTGAGTTCATAGTGCATAAATATATAGTGTATAAGTGCATAGCTAATCTCTGGTTTGTTTAAAAGGTTTTCACGAAAACCCGTCAAAATAAAAGTTCAGATTAACTTGAAGAAATTATAACAAATATATTAGTATTGTACAGTAAAATGTAGAATAATGATAACAATAATAATACAGTTTATTAAAAAAAAATAATGAATAGTACATACATTTTCATCCATGTTTTTCAAAAATATAAATTTATACAGAAAATAAATAAATAAATAATCTAAAATATTTTAAAAATAAAGTTGTTTAAACATTTCAAATATTTAATGACAGCTCAGAGGCAATGCAGATGTGGCTAACGTGAGTGTCAAAATAAAGGTGCATCTTAAAAAAATATTGTATAGGCCTCTATTAATTTTTTACATGTTGCTTCGATACATCATATTGTCATCTAATTGATGCATTGATCCATATCACGGTATTGTTACACCCCTAGTTGTTATTGTTGTTTCCTAATCAGTTATATTAATATTAAAGCTGTGCAATATGTAAAGTTCGTACCAGAGCTGAATTTGTGTATTTTACTTTAACAGAATGAAGTACCAGGGATTGTGTCCACCTGTACCGCGCACTGAGGAAGACTTCGACCCTGGTGCAAAGTTCCACATCCCAGCTAATGTGCCCTACGTCAGGTACACAACAAAACAATATATCACTAATGTGGAAATATCTTGCATCTATCATGTTACACAACTCGTGTAATCAAATAAGCCTTTGGATTGACCGTTTATTTGGTCTGGCTCCAATAGGTACTTTGTGAGTTTTGTAATCCAATTCCAGTTCCACAAAGCCCTGTGTGAAGCAGCCGGTCAGCCAGCTCCACTCCACAACTGTGACATCTACCAGTCCAAAGAAGCAGGGAAACTCCTGGGGTCAGTAAATCACTGAGAACTCAGACTGGTTCCAGTTTTTACAAGCACTAAGAGCAATAGAGTGGTAAGATTTGATAGATTCTCATCATTTTTGCCTGCGAGTAAAAGAGCTCTACTTCCTCCTCCTCAGTGATGTGATGAAGATGGGCTTCAGTAAACCCTGGCCCGAAGCCATGACTTTGATTACTGGCCAGCCCAAAATGTCAGTCCAGCCTCTGATGGAATACTTCCAACCGCTCATCGAGTGGCTGGTGGAGGAGAACAAAAAGAATGGTGATGTCCTGGGATGGCCAGAGTACGATTGGACGCCTTACAAAAGTAAGCTTGGAGTTCAGAAATCGACATTCAAATGTTGGTTTACCACTCAATTTCCTGTTTCATTGTAAAACAAAAGTGCTTCAGCTGGGAAACTGGGGTGAAGCACTATTTTAAACCACTGGATTTGGGTGATTCTTTAAATAGAGAAACTGCACTCTAAAAAATGCTGGGTTGTCTCAACCCAACTTTGGGTCAAATATGGACTAACCCAACTTTTGGGTTAAAAATTGAATTTAAAAATTTAACCCAATAGCTGGGTTAGTCCATATTTTACCCAAAGTTGGGTTGAAACAACCCAGCATTTTTTAGAGTAACAACAACAACAACAACAACAACAGTTCTATTTTCAAGGATGGAATATATTTTTCACAACAACAACAACAACAACAACAACAACAGTTCTATTTTCAAGGATGGAATATATTTTTCATATTTTTATTGCTTTTAAATCTATTTTAATATTGCAATTTTTTGGAGTGCTGAAAGGTGAAATTTGCCAGAATTTCTCAATTTATTTATATATATCATATTTTTTATAACAATTTTTTCAATTAACTTGGTACTGTATATGAACAGTTTATTTATAACAGAATCTCTGTTCCCAATATTGCTGTCACACCAATAATTCTATAATATAATGTAATATAATATTACACTCTAAATGTTAAAGTGTTTAACCCAACCTTCTGGGTAGTAACCCAACCGCTGGGTCAAAACAACCCAATTGCTGGGTTTGTCCCTATTTTACCCAGCACTGGGTTGTATTTAACCCAGCATTTTTTAGAGTGTAGATACAGTATATAAAACATAATATTATTTTTATTAGGTTTAGATTGTTATGATGGAAATGACAAATTAAAGGGAGTCGCAGAAGCTCAGAAATATCAATTTTAAGATTTTAAAATCATTTGAGATTTGTATTTGAAAATGTAAATTTAGAAACAATCCATTTCTTTTTACTTTTCTTAATTCATTGATACCCGACTCCTAGCTAATTTAGCAAGTTCCAAGTGTTATCCAACTTTTTTCTTCAAAAAGTACAAAATGTCATTACCAGTCATTTTCAGAAATCCACAACATAGCAGTTAATTAGCACTAATAAAATGCTCACACACTTCTCACCTGCTTGTTTCAGTCACTTCAGTGATGGACGAGAAGCCAAAAGCAATCAGTTTCCTGGGTTTGAGTGTGGATGAGGGAGGCGCTGTGGCGGGACAGTGGATTCTCTTGGTTCTGAGCATCGTCTTCCTGCTTGGCATCATCTATTTAGTCTACAGATACAGGAAGACTAAACGCTTACAGGACAAATCAATATCTCAGATGGAGCTCAAGTAAAATCCTTTAAATAGGAATACATTCTATTCTTACCATGCAGTCATTACTTTTTGACAGAATCCACGAATGTAATGCATATTTATTATTTTTGGTCAAATTTGTTTAATATGCAATGAAAGGTGACGTAATTTATTTGTAAAAAATTTTTTTTTTTTAATGTTTGACTGCTGTTTTCAATTATTTGTATAGTCTTAACTGTGAACATTTCTGATTGATTTTACTGGTAAACCTTTATAGAATATAAAGAATTATACAGATGTTCTATCTCTGCTTATTGTCTGAGTGCAGGGACATTTCATAAAAATGAGCCTTCAGTTAAAAAAAACATTTTAATATCAGTACAATATAAAAAAATCCTTACAGATCATCATGTTTTTTTTTTTTCTTTGTGGACATACAGTATATTTTCTCAACTATATACCCAGGTCTGAGGTATACAAACACTCATTTGCTCAGAGTGTAATGAAGTCTAGTGGTTTAGTATCCAACTCTATACCCTCTAATAACTAACCAAGTCAACAATGTGGGCTTCTCTCTGACTCAAATCCACCATTTGTCTATATTAAATTACACTTAAATATAAAACTCATTCCACATCCACCATTTGAGAATCTTATACCATGTTCAAGTTCAACACTGAACATTTGCAGTATTCTCATCATTGAAAGTGGGCTGATATGAGCTAAACTGAGCAATCCTTATGACTTGGCAGTACAGGTACATCTTTAATAGAAATGATGACATTTGTTCAAGCATAAAATCAACATTCTTCACATGTATGATAAATCGCACCAAGACAGTAGTTTCTAGTAGCTGTTGTTCTGCAAAAAAAAAAAAGGTTCAATACAATACTATTTGAGAAGAGACGAAGATATTCTTAAAGCAGCACTATGTAACTTTTTCTGTGTTCAAAATTTGCAAAATGTATATAATGAGCGAGTACATCATGAATTCATCTTCCAAACCGCGTTTTTGTCTTATTCCGAATCACTACGGTACACTTATAATAAGTACTTATATTTGGACTATTGTAGCCTGGTCGGGTCGTCGCCGCTGCGGAGTAACACATACCTGCGTGAATCGCCATAGACATAAACTTAGAGAAGTAGCTCCGGTTGGAATGTTCTTCCGCGGGATGTGTGCAGTTCTGTTTATTAACCGCTAGAGCGCCAGAAGTTACATAGTGCTGCTTTAACAGTAAAACAAACATAAAGACATTAAACTGAAAATCTGAAATAAAGAGTGATTTGCAAAAACCGACAACAAATCTCAGTCATATTTCACTACAAAATCAAATGAAAAATCACCACTGGCTCAAAATGAAAAAGTGAAGTTTGGGGCAGGACTATATATTTTATTGACCAGTTACACATCAGCTTCATCAGCAATTTTTTTCTCATACAATACGAATGTTTTTTTTTTTTTCACATTGCAGTAATGAGAATTTCATTGTGCTTAATTGTGAAGCAATTAATATCAAAATTGCTTCACAATGAAAAAAAATCCTAAATTAAGTTTTTATTCGAATATTTTATTTCTATATTTTTTTCATTTGAGATTGACCCATCTTCTAGAGATTCACCCAACTAATGCTGACAGGAACGTGGTGGTTTGGGCAAACAATTTACACACTTAAATACTGTAGTCTTCCTTATGGAAGCCCGTTTCCGCCACTGAATAAAAAATGTAAAAAAGGTAATTGCAACTTTTTATCTCACAATTCTGACTTTTTTTCACAGAATTGTGAGATATAAACTCGCAATTGCGAGTTATAAAGTCAGAATTGCGAGATATAAAGTCAGAATTCTGACTTTTTTTCTCAGAATTGCGTGATATAAACTCACAATTGCGAGTTATAAAGTCAGAATTGCGAGATATAAAGTCAGAATTCTGACTTTTTTTCTCAGAATTGCGTGATATAAACTCACAATTGCGAGTTATAAAGTCAGAATTGCGAGATAAAAACTCGCAATTCTGACTTTTTCTCGCAATTGCGAGTTTATATCTCGCAATTCGGACTTTTTTTCTCGCAATTCGGACTTTTTTTCACAGAATTGTGAGATATAAACTCACAATTACGAGTTATAAAGTCAGAATTGCGAGATAAAAACTCGCAATTTTATCTCGCAGAATTGCGAGATAAAAACTCGCAATTCTGACTTTTTTTCTCGCAATTGCGATTTTATATCTCGCAATTCTGACTTTTTTTCTCGCAATTCTGACTTTTTTTCTCAGAATTGTGAGATATAAACTCGCAATTTTGAGAACATATCAGTCTTTCTCCCCCCCTCAAAATTGGACTTTAACTCGCAATTGCGAGTTTATATCTCACAATTCTGAGAAAAAAAGTCAGAATTGTGAGATAAAAAGTCGCAATTACCTCTTTTATTTTTTATTCAGTGGCGGAAACGGGCTCCATGGGAGGAAGTAGCTGAAAAAAAAAATGGAGCAGTTCTTACACAGTGTTAAAAAAATAAGCGTTCAATGAAAATGCAACTGAAACTTGGAAATCAAGTCTATTTCCTCAGCGCTGTTTGATCAGAACTGGTCTCAGATCATTTATAGCATGATGGATCTCCATATCTCAATGAGTAAAATGCCCCAAGGCTTTGGCAGGTAAACTATTATAGTGACATTAAAAAATTATTTTAATGGAATGAAATTTAAAATGCAATTAAACACACTTGAAACTGAAATATATTTACATATTCATAAAACTAGTAAAAAAAATATCAGTTGCTCATTACTAAGTCAAGGATGTCCCAGACAATGCTGACAATACTCTGGCTTTGTTGAAAGCGGTTTAATGGTCTACAAATCATGATATTGCACACAGACCAACAAACATTTCAAAACGTTCTCATTGCATAAGTGGCGGCTCCAAACGCTAGTGTCCAGTGTCTGTTGAGTTGAGTTGAGTTGAGGCGGGGTTAATAAAAGACATCTTCCAATCATCACGCTCCCCTGGTTCTGGATGGAGAGAGGTGAAGAGGTCAGTAGTAATATTCATGCATTTCTGTCCAGTTGGTGACCCAGAGTTTCTTGCTCAGTTCTTGCTCGGGCTGAAAGGCCAAGTTATACTTATAGCGCTCCTCTTTGCGTACTTTCACACCGTGGTACTTTGGCATTATCCTGTAGTAAACGGCCCTTTTGAAGAAACCACACTGCTCAAGACAGATGAGAGAATCAAAGAAATGTTTCAGGTAAGAGTGACGGATATGCTTTTTAATGAAACTTTAAAAGTCAAAAAGTAATACGATTTTAAATGTTATCATTTATTCACCGTCAAGACAACCCTATATTATTTCTTCTTTCTTTTTTTGTGAAACAAGATGTTTTCCATATGAAAGTGGACAGTGATTTATGCTGCCGCAAAAAGCTCCACAAAAGCATCATAAAAGTCGTTCATATGACTTGTGCACTATATTTCAAATCTTCTGAAGCCATTTGATCAATTTTGCGGCTACATTTTCTCATGTTCGTTGTTCAAACTTGTTGCGTTATGATTGGTCATGCGACGGACAAGAAAAGTTTGCCATCAAATTTTATGACCCAAATGGCACTTTTATGATTCTTTTATGATGCTTTTTTGTCATTTTCGGAGTTTGCAGTACTAATCTAAATCCACTTTTCTTGAAAAACAGCAGCATGGAAATTGTGCATCTCATTTTGTGTTTGACAGAAGAAAATAAATAATATGACAAGAGGGTGAGTAAGTGATGACAGAATGTTAATTTTTGGCTGAATTATTTCTTGGAAGGAATAGCTCACCCAAAAATTTAGTTTGTTTCTTCATGGGAACAGATCTGGAGAAATGTAGCATTACATCACTTGCTCACCAATGGATTCTCTGCAGTGAATGGGTGCCGTCAGAATGAAACAAATAACGTTTTTATAAAGTCCATCCCCTGTTGTCCTCTCACATCAAAATCCAACAAATTTGTTTTGGCTTCTAAACGGTGCTTGATCTGTGCATATTTCTCTCCTGATTCGGAGAAATGGCCTTTTCACTGCATATAAAGCAATATTCTAGATAGAGGATTTATATTTTAGCCGGTTTGAAGTAAAACATGTTTTGATGGATTTGTTTCTTACAAGCACACAGCTTTTCACTTCACTGGAGTGGTGTGGATTACTTTTGGATTACTGGGATGTTTTTATCAGCTGTTTGGACTCTCATTCTGACGGCACCCATTCACTGAGATTAAAGAACGGGAGAAAAAAAACCCAGTCTTCATGCTTCAGTTAGGAGGATTAGCTGAAATTACAGCACACAAAAAAATTTAAACATTTCATTAGTGGAAAAAAGTGCATCGAGATTCCCGGTTGAGCTTATCTGGGGATATTTAGGGTTAGTGAGCAAGACGGACAGAATGAGAAAGGAAGAGATTGTTATTTGACTCTGGCAGTGAAGGGATTACAGAGTGAAAAGTCAGAAAAAGCGTATGGTAACTAGACAGATCTCAAGGGTCTGCTTTACCGAAGGGCCCTAACGGTGCTGCCATAGCGGCCCGAGGGCCCCCGCAGGCTCAGAATTCCTCCGTCAGCCTCTCTGTCTCAGAGGGCTGGATCTTTATTTCTGCTTTCTGGGATTTGGCCTCATACATCTCCCTCCTGCTGGCCCGTCGGAAGAAACCACACTGTGGAGGAGGGGCGGAGCCCAAGGCGGGACATTAATTACTGATATAATAAAAAGAGGCGGTGATATTTCACATCAAGGGTGCACTGGGTAAAGCTAAATTTCATGGACTGCAAGCATGTGGTTTAAATCTGTCCTGTCATTTGCATTTATTAAGGTTAAGTTATAGTTTGTAAATAAATGTTTTAGGAAAAGTGCCTAAAAGTGGGAGGTATGACCAAAATCTAATTTCACACTACGAATAGTTTTATGTAATGGTACTATTGAAAAGTTTGGGGATAGACTGATTTTGTTTATTCAGCAAGGACACGTTGAATGAATCAAATGTGGCATTATTTGAAATAACTGCTGTTCTTTTGAACATTGTATTCATCAAATATTTTGGAGCAACAAATCAGCATATTAGAAGGATTTCTGAATTATCATGTAACACTGAAGACTGGAGTAACGATACTGAAAATTGAGCTTTGCATCACAGGAATAAATTACATTTTAAAATATATATTTAAACTGAAAACCGTTACTTAAAACTGTAATAATATTTGACAATATTACTGTTTTTACAGTATCTTTGATCAAATAAATGCAGCTTTGGTTAGCAGAAGAGACTTAAACAATTTTTCAAAAACATTAAAAAAATCACACATAAATTGTAGTGTATATCAAAATATTTTTTTTATATTAAATAATGTGCTTATGCTTACTTTTTGATTAATCCAGTGAATTAAATACTTCATCTTGTTTCATTATTTTCTCTTTTGTTTGGAATCTGATAGATGCAGATATCAGATATCAGCAATATATATACAGTGCCGTGAAAAGATTTTTGCCCCCTTCCTGTTTTTTTAATTTTTTGCATATTTGTCACACTTAAAAGATTCAGATCATCAAACGAATTTTAATATGATGCAAAGATAATGCAAGTAAATACAAAATGCAGTTTTTAAATGATAATTTCATTTATTAAGGGAAAAAAGCTGTAGTCTGGCATCAGTGAAAAAAACAAAACAAAGCTTAACCCAACATTACACTTGACTTAAAAAATAAAAAAAATATTATAAAATGTCGATTGTCGACACATTTTTTGCTGAAATTCTGAACATTTTTATTCGATCTTGATGGAATGTTGACCAAATATAAAAGCACAAATACCTTCCACAGGATGAGACTGATGATGCCTAATAACAGAATCCCTGCAACCGCTGAAACAATGATGATCCAGAGAGAAACTTCATACGGCGTCTCCTCTCCCAGCACCGGGTCAATGTTTACTGAAAACTACAGACAATTCAATTAGATGAGCTTTCAGCAATGCATTAGCAGTTACACGGAGAATATTTATAAGGATTGGATGATCCAAACTTTCACATTCTGTCATAATTTATTCACCTTATTTAGAAAAAAAAAATTATTCAAAGTTCATAGTGGCCACATGCTTTCAAGCTCTGAATAGGACACAAAAGCACCATAAAAGTAGTCCTTATGACTTGTGCACTGCATTGCAAGTATCTGAAGTTATTTAATAATTTGTGTGAGGAACATACACTGTAAAAAAATAAATCAGTAAAATTTACGGTAAAAAACCGGCAGCTGTGGTTTACCGTAATAAATATGGTAGCAACGTTTTAGGTTTTACGGTTTTAACTTAAATTTACAGTTAAATACCGTAATTTCATTAACTGATATAATGTTAATATACCAACCTATTGAAGTACTGAAATCTGTTTTGTACCTTTGTAATACACTGATAACCACCAAATGCAGGTGGTGATGTGAAAGTCACATGATGAACCAAAGCCCATCACAAGCAGCTTTTAAATAATAACATACGTATATAGAAGGTGCACAGTGTCATTCACACAAACACTAAACACCATCATGGTGACACACATGAAACTGAAATAATGCAATAAACATTAATTTAACATTAGGTGTAACACACAACCCTAATATACAAAACTGATAAGAAAAAACTAAGAAGAAACAGTTATTTCAACAAAAAAAGCATCAAATTTGAAATGTAATGCAGGAAATTCTGGGAATGTAAATTTACGGTTATTCACTGTAAATTATACAGTCTTTTTCACTTCCAAAAACGGTATACTACCGTAAAATTAATACATGTAATGTCCAATGTAGATTTTCACCGTATATAGTAGGGAAATTTACCGTTAACCATTTAACAGGTTTTTACTGTAGCATTTTTACAGTCTTTTACCGTTAAATTCACAGTTTATTTTTGACAGTGTACCAATTCATGTCATTATTTGCCACAAATCTTCATTTTTTCAGTAGCTCTCATATCAAAGGTTCCATTGGCACAGCTGAACATTAATAGAATCAAACATCATTGACTCTTGCATGTCTAGCACACAAATTAGTCAAATAATATAAAATAGTAGATAATGACTTATATTTTGCACTGTATTTTACATAAAGATCAAAACTGTTTCAGAAGTCAAGTCATTTTTATTTATATAGCACTTTATACAAAACAGATCCCAGTAATAAACAGGAAAATAACCATTAATGTTGCAAAATCATCAGTTATTAAACAAACTCATTTTCAGCTGTAAAGCTGAAATTACTCATAATTTTGTCCAGTGTTGATTCAGTAGTAACAGTGTTGATGTTGCAATGTTGATCAATTCTGAAACAAATTTGTTTCACAGCAGCTCTACAGAAGACAATAATGTCATTGTTCAGCTCAATTTAGTTCAACATTGATTCAATTCAGTTCAGCAGCAGTGTTGATATTGCAAAGTTCTTCAATTATGAAACAACTTCAAATTCAGCTGTGAAGCAGCTCTACAGAAGACAATATTATCATTATCCAGCTCAAGTGTTGTTCTTTTTTGATAGTGTCAGTGCAGTCAAAGTGATAATATTTCTTTTAAACCCCAGTCCATATGACTTGTGCACTAAATTCCAAGATATTTCAGAACTAGACTTACAATTCAGTGCGATAAAAGTCATAGAGACTACTTTAATGGCGTTTTCACAGTTCATTTTTGGAGCTTGACAGTCTGTGGAGATTATGAACTATAAAGCATCATGAGGTTGAGCAAATAAATCGTTATTAGGTGAACTATAATGCGAACAGCTCTGACCTCTCTGGTCTGGTTGTCCATTCTGATGGCCGGTTTATCCGTCAGCAGTCTCAGCGTGGCCTGGCCCTTCACTTCCACTCGCAGGGCATTGGCGTAATCCTGCCAGAAAACCACAGAGATGCATAGAGCCATTTAGTGAGCACCATTTAGTGAGTACTTCACAAACAGCTACTAATACAAACCTCCAGCAAGGTGCTGTTCCACACGCGTGACCTGACTCTGATCTCCGCCTGACTCGACATGTTGTGCAGCGGGCAGGAAAAGGTCACACAGCGAGCCGTCCACTTTGAACACTCCTGAACAGAGACAAAAGCCATTCGGATGATGAAAAAACTGTTGGGACACCATGAAAATCATTCCTCAGAGAGCAAACATCTGCCTCACCAGAAAATGGGGCACTTTACGAGGTGCCAGGACAGTGACAGAAGCTTCTGCCTGGGGATATCCTGATTCCACCCCTCTTTTAGACCGTTTGGTACCTCGATCTGACAGCTGGAAGAGACGATGTAGGACAACAATTGAATGGAGTGAATGAAATTGGAAATGAGTTACTGTGGGCTGTATTTCCTCAGACTCACTGTGAGCTTGAGAGGGTTGACAACCTTCCCCGGTGGGACACAGCGCGACTCTGATGCTCCTTTGATCACTATCTCTGTGAGATACAGCAGCCATTTCCCATTGGCTACCTCATATGGCCATTCAAAGTCAATCATCAGAGTTCCCAAATCTCCCAGAGGTTCTCCCTGCATGTGCACCTGGAAAGACCATTTTGAATGTTTTTACACTTTGAACTGTTTAAAGGGAGCTTAAAAGCTCTGTCATCATTTATTCACCCTCATGTCATTCCAAACCTGTATAAACTTTCATCTTCAAAGATATTTTGAAGAACGTTGGTAACCGAACTATGGAAGTCCTAAGAGGCCATGGATTATTAATATTTTTCTCTCTTGTTTTTTCGACTTCATTTTCTTGTGATCGCGACATAACAAAAGTTGTCCTGTAAGTTACACAACTGCGCCAACAGAAAAAAGAAAGTTATACACATTTAGAAACACAATGAGGCTGAGTAAATGAAGACAGAGTTTTCATTTTGAGTGAACTATCCCTTTAAAAGTGGCCTCAAATCTCATGTTGGTCCATTTAGTTGTGATGTCCATCTATTTTTAATTTCCACTGTTGTTTTTGGGAATCTGCACTAATTACATTTGCATTTATTTATGTTTGTCTTCCTACTAATATTATAGTAGAAAAATATAAAAGTCATATATTTTTGCCCTAATTTCTTAATTTTAATGTGGTTAAACCCTTGAGCTTTTTCATCATCATTCACTTTTTAAGTACTGGCCAAAACATTGACAACTGCACTACCGTTCAAAATTGGAGGCAGTAGAATTTGTTTTTCTTTTTTGAAAGAATTTAATACTTTTATTCAGCAAGCATGCATTAAACTGATCACAAGTGACATTTTTAATTTCTATTTCATATTAGTGCTGTTCTTATGAACTTTTCATTCATCAAAGAATCCTGAAATTTTTATTTAAAGGTTTCCACAAAAATTGTTCTGCCTTCTTTGACTATCGGGACTTTTATTTTGAAGTTATTGTTTGAGTAACACTGCCATCTAGTGGCTGTTCAGCCATTTTATTTAGTTAAAAGCAAGGAGTAGCCAGAGCACACGGCTTGCAGTGTTGCCAAGTCCGCGGTTTTCCCGTGGAATTGGGCTACTTTAAAGGGGTGGTTCAGTGTTTGTTTTCTAGGCTTGAACCTGAATATATTGTAAACAAAGGCGTCATTAATATCGCTTATCAGTTTGAGCTCGACTGAACTCCTGATTAAAGCTTTAATACAGTACGGCAACTGCACGCGGGTCCATGTTTAACGCTTCTCATAGCTATGTGAAAATAAGTGTATAATTGTAACAGTTCATTG
>NW_015552557.1:912651-912847 GCF_001515605.1 Sinocyclocheilus anshuiensis
GCTGGAGCTGAGCTCAATGCGAGAGAGAGAGAGAGAGAGAGAGCGAGAGATGCAGAGCGTATGCAGAACAGGGGAACGCGAGGAACAGTTTTAAGAACCGCTGCTTTAGAACATTGATTTTGAAACTTGTGAATCCATTAGAATCGTTAGAAAACAGAATCGCGATTCATATATGAATAGATTCTTACGTGCAGCC
>NW_015552557.1:913171-920644 GCF_001515605.1 Sinocyclocheilus anshuiensis
ATCTCCGTTTGCATTGAACTTTCAGCTTCGTAACGTTGCAGATATTGTTTATGCTCAAACAGCAACATTACACACTAACTAACGTTAAAAAAGTGAAATCGCAATGAACCACCCCTTTAAAACTGTTGCCGCGGGTTGTTTTTCATGTCCGCGGGTTGAAGCGACACCAATAACGCGATATTTAGCCCCTGATATGCTAATTTTACCCAGGAGCACTGCCAAAAAAAACTTGCATTTTACCCCCCGGAATGTGATTTTTAACGGGGACCCCCCTCGAAACGTGACTGAGCTAGTTTTGAGTAGCAATTGGCCGGGTTTTGTTGTGAAAGCCTGGCAACCCTGACGGCTTGATAGATGGTGCATCTAAGTTTTCTCTTTACGCTCTTCCAGGAACACTATTTGTCTGTAAGTGACTGAAAGATATTTTTTCATATTAAGAAAGTGTCATTGTTGCTTTCAGAAATGTATAATTTACCTGCCAGTAGTTTATGTTTTGTGTTTAGCTTTTTATTAGTGTATTTGTATATTGATATGTCTATTTTGTTCTGTATTTTCAGTTTTACAATATAAAAAGGGAATAAAGGAAATTTCAATTAAACCCAGGAAAAGTTACACCTTGAGTCATTATTGGAGTTTCATCCCTCATGTTAGCTGCAGAGCAACACATCCTGAGCACTGTATAAAAATAGTAAGCAGCACAACTGTTTTTAAAGGGATAGTTCACCCAAAAATGAAAATTCGGTCATCATTTACTCATCCTCATGTCGTTCCAAACCTGTATGAGTTGCTTTCTTATGTTGAACACAAAAGAAGATATTTTGAAGATTGCTGGTAATCAAACAGTTGGTGGTTGCCATTGACTTCCATAGTATGTTTTTTTCCTACTATGGAAGTCAATGGCAACCACCAACTGTTTGATTACCAGCAATCTTCAAAATATCTTCTATGTTCAACATAAGAAAGCAACTCATACAGGTTTGGAACGACATGAGGATGAGTAAATGATGACCGAATTTTCATTTTTGGGTGAACTATCCCTTTAACACTGAAGACTGGAGTAATGGCTGCTGAAAATTCAGCTTTGTCATCATAGGAAAGTTTTAAATTGTAATACTATTTCACAATATTACAGTTTTTTACTGTATTTTGGATGAAATAAATGAGCATATGAGACAACAAATGTGGATTGGATCAGATTTGTAAAAAAAAAAAAATTTCTAACTACAATCAGCTAAAAGATACACCAAAATAAAAACCATTTTTGGTGCGTGTCTGAAGAAACCTAAAGCCACACTTACACGAAACACAAACTCCAGCGGACTCCCCACATCACTGGTGCTGCTCATGGCAGATTCACCAATCACACTGCCACTGAACGTCGTGTCAATCACTTGTTTTTCTCTGAACATGACAGAAAAAAAAATGTAAATCACAGAATCAAAAAGATTTTTATCATCAGGACTGTTTTTGTTGTATGAGGGACATTCAAAAGTAAAATGTTTTGCTTCAAATTCGCATTTGATGAACTTTTGTGTTTTAACATGCACAGATGAATCATTTATTCATTGTAAATGTTCGCATTTTTTTCTTAATTTTAAAAAACATATCAAAGTACGTACAGGGAAAAGGTAGTGAGGACCGTGTTCTTCACGTCGAGAGTGACAGGAACAGGATCCAGATCCTTCTGCTCACTGATACTGAAGACAAACACAATACAAATCAGCTTAAAAGAAAAGGCCCGCAGAAATGCTTTAGCTCAACACTGTGCACTGAGGGAAACTGTATACTGTATAAACAAGAAACCATTTTAGTTAGTCCAGACTTACGTGGAGAGCTGAAGCTGAGATTCAATCTTCTTTGTGTAAAGTGTTACACCAGAAGTCTCAAAGATGATTATCAATGAGGTCTGTGGAGACGGAAATCAGGAGTCAGAGCAAATTAGCAAAACAGATCAGCTGTACAGTCTGATTAGCTGAGTTCATTCAAATGGCCCGTGGAAAATGAGTCATTGGAGATGCTTTTTTAATTAACACGCAAATCCTCAGAAAGGTCACATATTGGACTCGTTTTCAGTAAGAAAACAGACTGCTACCTTCTGATTGCTTTTAAATGGGTTTCCCAGATCGCATATCACAGTCTCGTCTGCGCTGCACTCAATATCTAAACCAGACTGTAATAAAGACAAACCAAGAAAGATGAGAACAGCATTGAGAACACTGAAATTATATAATTAGTAAGAGTTACTAGAGAGAGTCTCTAATAGAAAGTTTATTTCAGTTTTTAGTAAGTTTGGTAATATAATATAATATAATATTATTTAATTCAACTGGAAAATCAAACAGGAAATACAGGAGAATTGTATTGCTCAAATGTAGCTCTTTCATAGCTCAACCAAGAACAATTTTTTATTTGAGATATTACAGAGCTCTTCTTTGTGATTTTTCTTTTCTGAGGGATGTAGCCTGTGGAGGTGAGATGAAGAGTGAAAGAGTGCCTCCATGTGGACTCACCAAAGTGCGCACTCCTGAGTATTTGAGTGAGGGGGGAATGCTGATGCTCAGCATGGCCTGATGGGCGTCCTCGGCCTCCTGCCTGCCTCCATCCGGCATGTTAGTAACATCCACCATCATCACCAGCTTCTTAATGCTACTGTTGAACTCTATAGTCTGACTGTGAACAAACCAGCATATCCCATAATTCCCATGTGCATTTAAACGTTAGTTTTGAAGAAGACAGTAGCTTGTAAAATAAAATTAAAATAAATATATTTCTATCATGAGAACTCTCGGAGGATTTTAGCATGGTAATGGATATGACAATGTTAATGTATTTGGTCTTGGCGGAATAGATCTGCTACGCTGCTGCTGCTGTTGGTTATTGCTGTATTTGTAGCTCATTGCTGCTGCAGGCAAGTACAGGAACTTGCTACTGCCAATACATAAGCTGATATGGTGCTGTGAGTATTTAAGACATACTGCTGCTGCACAAATAGCATATAAAATAACCCGTAGCAGATCTATACAGGTGGAGCTGGGGAAGGTGGAGGGTTTCAGAGGAACTCTGAAAGCGTGCTGCAATGCTCAAGCGAATGCTAATCAGCCATTTAAATGTAAAGCAGCAAGCTCATTGGCTGTGTATGCGACGGGAACCAATCAGCTTGTGACAAGCTGTTTAGTGCTAAGAATATCATCAGTTACGTTAAGGACCCATATCCTGCGCCATCTAGAGTTTCATGACAGAACTTGATATTAAAACTTTTCTTTTTATATAAATAATTTTAATTTGATTCCAGGTGCTGCTTTCATGTCTGTCATATCTCTCTGTGGTGTGTTTCTTTTATCACGTAATTTCACAAAATAATTCAAGCACAAAATATAATAACTTAATTATTTTTTCCAATAAAAGTTTCCAATATGGAATCTGATGGTGCAAAAAAATCTAAATATTGAGAAAATCACCTTTAAAGTTGTCCAAATGAAGTTCTTAGCAATGCATATTACTAATTAAAATGAAGTTTTAATATATTTACAGTAGGAAATTTACAAAATATCTTCATGGAACATGATCTTTACTTAATATCCTAATGATTTTTGGCATAAAAGAAAAATCTATCATTTTGACCCATACAATGTTTTTTTGGCTATTGCTACAAATATACCCCAGCGACTTAAGACTGCTTTTGTGCTCCAGAGTCACATGTAATGTAATGTAATATAATAACATTTGGTAAGTGGCCAATAATTTACATAATAACAATATAATATAATTTGTAATAATTTAATATCTTTTATGACATTTTTTAAAAATATCTTTTTCAGGTTTTAGACTTCATTTATTACAACTATTTTAACTAAATAGTTTTTAAGTGGCCACAATATAGTAAACACTATATGAAGCATTAGATTTATGAAAAAGCCCACCGAAATTTAATGATAATAACTGAATTCACTCAAAAGACCTCTGAACTTAAATGTGAATAAATGCAGTTTGTGTACACATTTTCTTCCGTCCACATTCACTAGTTTTCCTGCAGCGTACTCACCTGGGGAAGGGAATGTAATTCTCATCAGCAAATTTGGCCTTGAGCTGCAGGTTACTGCTACACGTGTTGTCAACACCACACTCCTTATGAAAGTTAATCTGAGGACAAACACACCAAAAGCACTCTCAAGACTCACATCGACAGAAACCTTCAGGCAGAGGTTTCCCTTTGGTTTGTACCTCGGTTTTGTTGGTCAGGATCTGCTGGCCGCTCAGCACAGGGAAAGCGTCCAGACTCTGCAGTGTTTGCGGTGCTGCTGCTTTCTGCTCATTCAGAGACACGTTGAGAGTGAACACTATGGGCTGAAGTTTGTCCCTCACAGGAGTCTAGAGAGGGAAGAGAGAGAGAGAGAGAAAAAACGTCCTAAAACAATCCTATTGCTTCTTTGCATTCACTAAAGACAGATTACTGGATCAGAATGGCATACTTATCCTATGCAAATGTTCTACACACATTAAAGAAGTTATTATATATGCATTATATATGTTGGTTATATATCCTGTCGAACTCATCAACAACAAACAAACAGAATAAATAAATAAATTAAATCAAATGAGTTGCCAATACTTTATTTCGCAATAATGACTGGCTAACTGTACATTAAAGTATACTATACTATACTATACTATAATATAAAAGAAAATATTTTTGTATGTTGCAAATACTTTATTTTGCGATAATAACATATAACATATAATAACAATAACATATAAAACACTTGCAATTCCTGTATTACTATTATATCATTTGTATTATTACAAATGCAATGTCCTCACTAATATAGTGAAACAAATGTGTGTGTGTGTGTGATCAGGTGGTCTCTCACATTAACAGAAAGTTCCAGCTCTTGACATGCGGGAGCGGAGAAAGACAGCAGGCCTGTAAATGTGCTTTGCTTGTTGTCAAGGAAACGAACTCGGGCGCCACGGCGATTCGGGTCAGCGTCTACTGTGTACTTCACAGCTGATGCAGAGAGAAACAAACACACGGTTAGTCCAATAAAACACAGACCAAACACTCCTGAAGCAGGCGCTCCACTTACTGATGTCCTTCTTGAAGGCTGTGTTTCCAGTGCTGAGATTGTAGCTGAAACACACCTTCACCTTTATGCTACAAAAAAAAATCACATTTAATTAATTCTTTTAAAAAGTACTACAGGACAAGTATAATATGATACATTTATGACTAAATTATATTGAAAATCAAATGCTTAAAATATTTGTTTGAACAGAAACATGTCCTCTTACCAGGAATTAACACACTGGTTTGGACTCACAATCTTTGGCTCTACTGTAAAGTTTTGGGAGAGGTGGATGACCGGACGAGCCCTGAAAAAACACCCATCAAACATCACTGGTTTGGAGGTTAGCTTGCAGAACAGATTGATTGATTTAAATGCCGGTGACCAGCAGGGGGCCCTACAAGCATGCAGGGACCACATATTTGTTAGGTGTTGATGCTGGTTACAGAAAGTACGTCTGCTGGTTGCTTGTTGCTGCTTGCTAGCTGTTATTATTATAAATCATCCATTAAAAACCAATCAATCAATCAAATAACTATATAAAATACAATATGCACATACATTTATCATTAGATGTATTTTTTATTTATTTGCAAATATAAATTATATAAAAAATAATATACAAATTAATAAACAACAACAACAATAATACATTTTGTAGAGAGATTCTTACATAGGCGCAATTTATATCTATAATAATATTAATAATAATAACAACACATATTCACTAGTTCAACTAGTTAATAGTAAGAATTAATGTACTAATTATTTTAATTATTATTATTATCAATGTATTTATTTTTAATTTATTTGTAAATAAATAAATCTAAATTATAGAAAATAAAATATGTAACAAATAAATATTATAATAGTAATAGTTATAGTAATAATACATTTATTTTTTATTTATTTGCGAATACAAATAAATAGAAATGAAATCAAATATACTAAATTAATAAATAAAATGTATAATAATAATAATTATAATAAAATGTAATTTTGTAGAGAAATTTTTGGCCACAAAAATGTGCACAAAGGCACAATTTATATTTGTCTATAAAGCAAGATTCAAGCACTAAAAAGATTTTTCAGATCACGAGAAACATACATTCACTCAAGTGTCTCCACACTTTTGATTGGAAGTGTATGTGTGTATATAAAATCTGTATTTGTATATTTATGTGGCTTCTGTGTTTGGAAAAAGAATCGTTGAAAATCCCTCTGAATAACATGAGCATCTATAAATGGCAAACACTGCTGAAAGACTGAACCTCAAGAGAGCGATGCGGTCATCCATGGAGCCCACCAAAATGTCAGGATAATCATTTCCATCCATATCCAGTCCTCCACTGAGAGAGTAGCCGAACGTCTGAAAGTCACTGGGACCTAATGATTTCCCCTCGATCACCTAAGAGAAAGTCACATTACCCATTCAATCACCCTCTTCTTATTCTCAAGGTCCAGATATGGTTGATTTATGTATGATCACGCACTTATCAATGACATGCAACAGTAGGTAATTGTAGAAATGTCACCCACAAATCTTAAATATATATTTCCAAAAGTGTTCCATATAAATCCCAAGATGCTTGCTTTACCTGGCTGGGTTCCGTAGTTATTCCATTTTTGCTTCCCATCCATATAAAGACTTTCCCAGAGTCTTGGAACGGAGCACCAACAGCTAAATCTGAAGACACAAACACCAGAGCAACATGATTAACCCTCCATGGCCTCCAGATGGCAGCATTATAACACGAATTACATAATACACTACCATTCAAAAGTTTTTATGCTCATCAAGGCTGCATTTATTTCATCAGAACTACAGTAAAAACAGTAATATTCTGAAATATTATTACAATTTAAAATAACTGTTTTCTATGTGAATATGTGTTAGAGTGTAATTTATTCCTGTGATGTAAAGCGGAATTTTCAGCATCATTCCTCCAGTCTTCAGTGTCACATGATCCTTCAGAAATCATTCTAATATACTGATTTACTGCTCAGGAAACATTTCTTATTGTTATTCATGTTGAAAACAGTTGTGCTGCTTCATATTTTTGTGGAAATCATGATTTTTTTTTCTTTGATAAGCAAGAAGTTAAAAAGAACAGCCCTTATTTAAAAAAGAAATATTTTATATATATTTTATATATCTTATATATCTTTTCTGTCACTTTAATCAATCAATAATGAATTTAATGCATCCTTGCTGAATAAAAGCACTAATTAATTTATTTTTTTCTAATCTAAACTGAAATCTACGATCTAAATTTAAAAATCTAAAAATCTTATTGACTCTAAAATTTAGAATAGTAGTGTATTTTTGTATTTATTTATGTATAATGAATTTAATATATTTATATATATATATATATATTATATTTAATATATTATAATATATTTATTT
>NW_015552557.1:920730-926687 GCF_001515605.1 Sinocyclocheilus anshuiensis
CCACAAATACTGCCTAAACAAAATACTGATTTTGTGCACTTTATTTACTGTACCAATATTTTTAATTGGCCTTTGAACTTAGCTTTATTGCATGGCAAAAAAAAGTGTTACCTTGCCAAAGCACTGACAGAGCCCACTGATCTAACGCCGTTGTTGAGCGCTCCAAATGCAAACTTTGCATGCAACAATCAGGCAGCAATTGACAGCACTCTGATCTAGTGGCATACAGGCATCGTCAGATTGACAGTACTCTAGCCCAATAATGTTGGGGGATCCAGTGGGGGCGGCAGTCATAGCTCAGGGTGACCGTGCCACTCTTTATCACAACCCTGCTAAAAGTGCCAGTACGTGCGCTCATTGGCGCCCCTTCAGCTGGTGGCGCCCTAGGCGACCGCCTAGCTCGCCTATGCCTAGAAACGGCCCTGTGCTTAAGTATGAAGCTCAAGAGGATCTTTGCAAGGGCACATGGGGAAAGTTAGACATGCTTTGGTCTACTTCCTTTGTATTGACTTTCAAACTCAGTGAAGCGTTACACAGATCAGTCTCTGTGATGATAATGGATTATTGGACATGAAAACATGAAAAGTAGTACGAAGCTGTATGACCGGTATTTTTGTGCAGTGATTCATTGGACCCCATTGACTTTTACTGTACAACTTTGTGTTCTACTAAGATATTACATTAAACACGTTTAACAGATTAGCCAGTTATAGTATAGATAATACAATGATTCATTTACACAGTGACCTACTCGTCATTGTTGAGGTCGGTCACCGCCAAGCAGCCGCCGAAGTACGACCCTATTTGTTCCCCTGGGATCGTCATCACTGGGTTAAGAAGCAAACCTTGTTTTTCTGCCAGGATCACTGAACCTTTGAAATTGTCTCTGGGAGCCCCCGTCACCACAGTGTACTTCGAGCGATCCAGTAACTTTATGTCCTCCAGCACAGAGTAACCTGAAGAAAGAGATGAGCATTCTTAAACCAGCAGTGAAGCTACTTTTAAACTGTAGCTTGTCAAGCTACTACAAAATGCAACCACAGTCAAATGACTATTGAGAAAGAAGAAAACGGTAGCTATTCTATTCTATTTTATCTTGTTTTATTTTATGCTGACAGAATAGTATTTATCTGGCTCCAAAATTCGCAATTAGAGTGACAACATTAAACAGCATTTATTTACACACAAATAAAAAAAACATATATACAAAACTTATGAAAGCAAATAAATAAAGTCTTAATATATTACAATGTTTGATCAAATGATTATTAAACAATCAGTAAATCACTAAATAAATACTGCACATATTAACAACAAAAACACTCAAATTTACTTTCAAAATACTGATACAATTATTGTAAGATTCCTGATCCATTAACACTAAAACATATAAATCTATTATATAAAATTAAACAAATGTATACAAAAATTACTGATAAAATTATTTTAAGATTATCAGTCAATTAACACTAAACACTAACAGTAAAACAAAACACTACAATTAATGCATTCAAATAAATTTTTGCTCAGATTATTGTGTAATACTATTTGCAATATAGAAAAAATACGTAAAATGCTATGAAGAAATAAATACTATCAAAATACTAAAAAATTACATGAAAAAAAGTATCAAAATACTATAAAATGATTTAAAAATGAACACTGAATAAATACTATACATACTAAAAAATTTTTTTTTTTACAAATAAATGATAAATTAGCACTAAATAATAAAACATAAAATTATCTCTCTCTCTCTCTCTCTATATATATATATAAATTTACATAAATATTTATAAATGTAACACACTATTTTTTTTTATTAATATTAATAAATATAATTAATATTTATTATTATTATTATTAAATTAACTGATTATTAACTACATTAACTATTAACACTAAACAATTACAATAAAACAAAAACACTAATTAATGCATAAAATGGCATTTTTGGTAAGATTATTGTATAATGTTATGTAACATGTCAGTGAATATGAATGAATCGGTTAATATTTTTTTAACTCCCTCATGACGATGTTTCATATTTTGTAGGGTCTTGTTGTCTTACATCTCTACTCACTGGGAAAAGCAGGTCGTTACTGAACCAAACTGCTCTATTTAGAAAACATCTGAGCTACTGAAACAAGAAGAGCTTTTTTATTTATTCCCCAACACTGTTATTCCCAAACATTGTCAACATGTGATTCAAAACCAATAATACAGTACAGTACATACCTATGTAGATGTTGAGTCTGTCCTCGCCTAGCTTACCGAAGCTTATTTCATTGGCATCTCCGGCAAAATCAAAGTTGGGGTCTCTCTCTTTCATATGGACAGTTCCTATATGAACAGAAGAATCCCTTTTATTAACTGAAGGATGATCTTTATATGTGATAATGGAGAGCTGACACACCAGATTTTGTTGGTTTTCCCGTACTCACCCTGCCACACAAAGCTGCCGGGCGTCCCAAAGTACACGTCATTCTCCGTCATGCCCCCTGAGATGCCCATGTTACACATGCCCTCCAGGTTCTGGTCATAGTTGAAGTCGCACAGCTCGTAAGTGTCAGACTGCCAGTAATCAGTCGGGTCGTAGGTCAGGTCGTTGCCCCGCACGTAACATTTGCCCACCATACGCTGCTGCTCTTCGGCGCCCAGAAGTTTTTTTACGTAGCGATGACCACATGCCTGCCAACAATAAAGAAGAGATGAACAACAGAAATTCTGATTAGAATCTGCTTTAATTTTTATTTTTAAAATGATTATTTGAGCCTTTAAAAAAACAGACACCAAATTATAAAGCCTGTACATTAAAACTTATAAGGTCAAAAGTTTGGAATAATTAAGATTATTTATTTTTTTTTTAAAAGAAGTCTCTTCTGCTCACCAAGGCTGCATTTATTTGATCAAAAATACAGGAAAAACAGCAATATTGTGAAATATTATTGCCATTTAAAATAAATGTTTTCTATGTGAATATATTATAAAATGTAATTTATTCCTGTGATGCAAAGCATCATTACTCCAGTCTTCAGTGTCACACGAGCCTTCAGAAATCATTCTGATATGCTGATTTGCTGCTTAATTATTATCAATTATTATTGAATAGCAATTTTTAATAGTTGTTGTAATTATTATTATTATCAATGCTGAAAACAGTTTTAGTTGATTAATACTTTTGTGGAAACCATGCTACATTTTTTTTCAGGATTCTTTGATAAATAGAAAGTGCCTAAATAAAAATACATTAAAACTATCTGACTTACTGTTATAAATATGCAATTGTTTGAACACAACATAAAAAAGTATAAAATATTATTATACTTTATAAGCATAATAAATATTAAAATGTATATTAAAATGTATATTATATATATACAAATAAATATATATAAATATATTATAATATATTAAATATGTATATATATATATAAATATATTAAAGTCATTATACATAAATAAATACAAAAATACACTGCTATTCTAAATGTTAGAGTCAATAAGATTTTTAGATTTGTAACGCTAATTAAAACAAACAAACAAATCCTATTTACCTCAAACTTTTGTATGGTAGTGTAATATGATTTCCACAAAAAAATATCAAGCAGCAAAAGTTTTCAAGATGTATAATAACAAGAAATTATTCTTGATCATCAAATCAGCATAATAGAATGATTTTTGAAGAATCATGTTACAGAGTAATGATGCTGAAAATTCATCGGAATAAATTACATTTTAAAATATATTAAAAAACAGAATATTTCACAATATTATAATATGTTTAACTGTAATTTTCATTAAAAGAAATTCAGTCTTGGTGATCATAAGAGACTTCGTTCAAAAACATCAAAATATCTTAATTATTACAAACTTTTGTCTAGTACTGTAAAAGTACAGGACAAGCCATGAACATTGTCCCAGCCCACATAACAAAAGGGGGCCCACTAAGGTAATGAACTCCTGAAAACAGCTTCAAGCGTATTATCAACCAACAACACCTAAAACAGCTAATCAAGGTTAGTTGAAAATTACAGGCAGGAGTGTAAAAGCAGGGTTCGAACTACACTGAGAGAACAGTGGCCTGAGTGCATCTGACCCTCTCATTGAGTCCAAAGGAGGGATCCATTCAATTCTGTCTGTCGATTTTAAGTGATGGTCTTGCCTTTGCAAATAAACAGTCTAAAAAACAAAAAAAGGAACCAAAGATGCATCTGATCTCACCAGCACATGTCCTCCAGTCCTCTGACTGGCCACGGTCACTCCCAGCCACATGCCCTCCACCATCTCTGCTGACTGCGCTGAAGGAGAAACAAACTCCATCAGACAATGATTGTATCCCTCAGTCTGCCCACAAAGAGCATCTCTCTATATGTAAATCTGAATGATGAGGTAGCAGCATGCTCAGTTGTTGGCTTGAGGGAGATTCTCAAACAGAAACAATAACTTTAGCAGTTAAGTGCATGTTATTTACAGTTAAATGAAAACATTGTAGTTTAAATGTATACGAAATTCAATAAGTTGAACTTAAAAGTGTTTTTTAACCCACTTAAATGGGATTAAAATCCATCTTTATATGTAATTACTTCTATTCTATTGTAATTAAATCTAAATCCAGATTTCCCATGAAAAATATCAGATTCTGAATTCTTTAAGAAATTTCATTTTAAAATTTGCTGAAGCAAAATTATTATTGGCTAGTGGTAAAGTCAACACTAGGGGCGCAACTGCACATTTGACGAGGGGTATGCAAGATCAGTGTTGGCGCCCCCCTGTATTCTAGCCCCTAACACTAACTCCCACAGAAAACTTTTGACCAAAAGCCCATTAACTAGCTTGTGCATGAAAGGATACAAACTCATTAGGGGTGAAAAAAGTGGCAAAGGTTCGAACCCCTCCCCCATTTTCAATACCATAAAAAAAAAAAAGTGTTGTATAACATCCCCTTTAACTCCAGATGGTTGACCCCAGACAGTAGAACACTTCTGTTTAAATTTTTTTTTCAAACACATGTAATATTGCTCACTTTATAGTTGGGTAATTTTGGAGGGATTCACACTATTTTTATTATTATTATTATTCATTTTCCCCAAAGTTATTCATATTTTTGTACATTTTTATATAAAATGAGAACACTATGTAAAATTTACTTTAAAGAACATCTGTATTACTTCATGTTTACTTATAAAGATAATTCATGGAAAATTTGCCATGCTTAAGTGGAAGATTTATGCCACCTGGTAGAAAAACAAATACTATTAAAATGAATGTCATGATATTCCCACTATGGCCACTAGATGGGAGCAGAGGATCATTCATTGTCTCATTTACCATTTCCACTCCGTAATATAGCTCTTTTCACGTTTTGCTTTTGGATTTATATTTAGACATTATAAAATCACTATTATAACAATTAAAAAATTTTTTTTGTCAAAGTTCAACATCGTTTTGTACTGCAGTATGAAGTAGCAAGTTTTCTACGTGAATTACACAAATGACCTATTTTAAAATTAAAACGGCAATTTTTGGCGAAAAGTGGCTTGTTTGTATCCTTGTTAAAGCTGCAGTCCATAAGTTTTGCCTCTTTGTCGCCATCTCTGTTTGAAAACCTGCAATTGCAGCTGTGTGCGGAATTATCTATTTGCGTGGGTTGTGCTCCAGCGCGGATGAATCTAATGTTCTGAAGAGTATGTGTGGCAGTCAGTCACCGCACTATATGACTCAAATAAGCATTTTCACCGGATATTATCATCTGAACAAGCAAGTAACAAGTCACTTTTGTTCTGACCAACTGAGGAAAAAAGCATTACAATAAATCGCGCTACCAATGGTGATTTAATCTAAATTAGTTTATTTCACATCAAACCGTGCAAATTATTATTGTTATATTTTATTCTCAAATTGTTAATGTTAACAACATCAGCATTGCGTGACTATGAGTATAGTGTGTATAAGCG
>NW_015552557.1:926727-933189 GCF_001515605.1 Sinocyclocheilus anshuiensis
TTTTAACCCAAAAAGCAAATTATGCTCCCTTCGAACTGGTTGTCTTTAAAATACAAATCTTGTGTAATCCCAGGCTATCTGTAATCAGAAGCACATTTAAAACTGGAATATAATTTAATTTCATTCATATGTGTTTCATAAACACATAATCCTTTCTGGATTACAATCCGCCATCAAAATGATACATTTAATTATTCCAGAAGCTGTGAGAAAAGGCTATAAACGATCAGCCACCTGCAGCATCCTTACATGCAATAGCCTAGTAGCCGGGACAACTTCTTTATGTTTACAGAAGTGATGTAATGACGCAGTGGCATGCTCGAATTTCCCGCGAACCACTCAAATTAGAAAACATTATTATAAACTGACCGTTGTAAATCGGGCTAAAGTAAGGCGATAGTTTCGAACACTGGCTGGTTATGTACTTGCTCAAATATTGATTTCGGATAATTTTTAACCAAAAAAAGTTACGGACTGCAGCTTTAACAACCTTCTCATTTTCCTCAAATGTAAATCAAACGCCTATTCACAAACATATCGTGACTTCACCTTTTGAGCAATAGAGATATGCAGAAATGAACTGATATTAACGTTAATCATTTATTTGCCCTCTGTTAGGCAACGACATCAGATGTTGAATGACTGCATGAATTACAATCAAAAAAATAAATAATAGCTTGCCAATTTATATTAGTTCACTTGTACACTGCTGTATTTTAATGCATTGTTTTTCTTTTCCCCTTTGTCTTTTCTGTTCTGCGCCCCAGAGCGTTTCTCTCCTCTCTTCATTTTGGTCATGCGACTCTGTCTGTGACGGTAATGTGTCAAAGGGTGAGCGGTTGACATGCACTCCGTTTATAATAAATCAATTTTTTAACTTTTTAAAAATGCTCCCCCCTTCATGTGGCGCCCCTATGCACTGCATATACTGCATACCCCATTTTTGCGCTACTGGTCAACACCATAAAGCTAACATGTTGTGATTGGTAGAGTGTTGCTGTATGATTGATAATGTATTTTTAAGTATACTTTATCCAACTCTCCAAGTACTAAAGCTAAAAAGCTAACAAGTACTAAGCTAAGAAAAGTCCATAGATTTACAGATCTATTAAAATGGTGTAAACCAGAAAGTCACGCTCCGCGTCTGCTCAAAGTAACTTTTAGGCTGCACAGACTCAGACGCTTCCTGTGCTGAGCGTATCATGTTAATTCTGAAGCAAATACCTGCCTACAACATGAGCCAGTCATGCCGACCTGAGAGAGGAGGGAGAAAGGCAGGCCAGAAATGTGAAGATGAAGGTCTTTTGAATAGCATGGAGTGAGACAGCACTCAGACAGGTGAATTTTATGGTTGCTGTGTTGAGGCTTTGTAAGGGAAATTTTATTTTATTATTATAGGTATTATTTGCTTCACTGTACTAAAGAGTGTTCTTATTCACTGTCCCTGAGTGCTTCATCAATATGCTTGTGTTTTCGATGAGCTGAGAGATAAGAGGAAATCTATTTAATGTGTGTGTGCAAGACAAGTGCGAGATGCTATTTTAGACCTAGCATCTTCTAAGAAATGATCTGCATTAAATACTTAGAAACGCATCTTGGGGACATAGTTGAATATGCATTATGATTGGTTGAGATAGAAGCATCCTGATTCGATTAGGGTATAAATAATGAGTTAAGGTATTTTCTCTTTGTCGCACTCTGTGGTCAACTTGAATGACTGTATGACTGTTGGCTATTTCTTGCAAGAAATAAGTATTCAAAGGACTTTCTGCCTCTTGCCTTATTGAAATAGAAAATTGACACAACAGGCTTGTTTTGACTTTCACTTGTTTCTAAAACAGGAGCAGGTAATTTTGGGAAATAGATAAGACTGTCCGAGCCCTGATATACAGTATGTAGATGTTAGACACATTATCTAATCTGTGAACCGAACACCCTAAATTTGCCAGTCCTTTGATCTACAGTAACACTGTGAATGATATTTAGCTTCTAAAGCTAATATAACATCTTAAGTAAACCATCTACACTACCATTCAAAAGTCTGGAGTCAGTAAGATTTTTATTTTTTAAGAAAATAACTCTTTTATTCGGCAAGGACACATTACAAAAGATTTTTTGTTTAAAATAAATGTTGTTCTTTCTGTTCATCAAAGAAACCTAAAAAAAAAAAGATCATGGTTTCCACCGAAATATGAAGCAGCAGACCTGTTTTCAATAAGAAATGATAATAAGAAATGTTTCTTGCGCAGCAAATCAGCATATTAGAATGATTTCTGAAGATCATGTGACACTGAAGACTGGAGTAATGATGCTGAAAATATAGCTTTGCCAACACAGGAATAAATTACATTTTTATTTTTTTTCAAATTACTTTTCCTGCTTTAAGTGTAGATTTCTGATAAGTTATATGAATACCTACGTGGACTGATGAGGTCCATCCTCCTGCAGTCATCCTGCTCGATAGTGATGGGACAGTAATACACGGCTCCGGTTTCATTAATGTTGAATTTGCTGAGTTGGGGCTGGGCTTTTTCTTGGGGTGCTCCGACTAAGAGGCTACAGAAGAACAGCAAACACTCAATGAAAAACTCAAATCGATAAAATTAAAATGTTTCAGAATACAATTCATCTATTTTCTAAATGCATATTATATTGTGAACAATTCACCAGTGCATGTTTCATTCAAACAAAAATGGACCAGGACTTCTCCAATCATTTAGTCTGTTTAAACCACACCTCTAGAAGCTTGTGTCAGCATGACTTTTAACCAGAATATGGGCCTGAACTGAAAATTATGTGCATGTAAAAGTGGTCAGCATGGTCTCACAATTGTCTGTGTAATTGTGTCACAATTTCCTCATTTTATCTGGTTAGAGAATAAATAAATTGTGGGTGGTGAAAACATAAAGAAACTGCATGAGTTCCAAATCTCAAGTGATTCTTGGAAAAAGAGTAGTCTGTACAACCACTGGTCTTAAAAGTCTTACATTTGAATAAACAAAAGTGACAATGTTTCATTTAGTTCCAATTTGGATCTCAATGATCAAAACAATTGATAAAAATCCAGCACTCAAAGCACTATGCGTAAACAATGAATGTAGAGAGTAAATTCGTAAATTCATGGTTTTATAACTGAAAAAGAATGAAGGAAAAGAGGATTCGGGAAAGCAAACAAGCCCAGACCTGAAATGAAAGGTGTAAAGAAAATGGTTTACCTTTTTATTTTCTCTCCTTCCCACGTATTATTACACATTAGAATAAGTTGAGGGTAAAGCAATTCAATAAAGTGGCAGAGATGTCCTGTAACCAAACACCTGCCACCATGGCATTTGATCTAATAATAACATACTAACTAGAACTGTACCTGTTTTGGGCCCATTAATGTATAGAAAAAAGCAAATGACAAATTTATATGCAACTGAATGTAAGATTTATTAACAGTGTTTGCCTAAGGCTCTTTCTCATGACTAAGGGCTTCAGAGTCATGCGCTGCTTTGGCCTTCACAGGCAGATGGCGTCACAGAAGGGAGATTTTTATGAGGTTGCTAGGTAGCAAGTAAGTGGTAAGTGTACATATTAAACAGTGAAAGCATGTACTTGTGCTAGAACAGAAAAATCTTGCTGATTGCTTTGATAGACAAAAGAAAGAGGAACTGAAAAAGTTAAAGAAACTTATCTCAGGATGCTTTTTGAATTAAAATTAGTCTAGCAACTGGTCACCATGATGACATGTTTTTGAAAATTCAGTATTAAACTTCAATTATAAATAAACATAATTATATCATTAAAATTAAAAACTGTGTGCAATTGAAATGTCAGTATACAACTCAGTTTTTTATTTCATTATTATATCTAAAAATAAAGAGCTATTGAATTTAAAGTTTTGACATTTGGACGTACTATACCTGATTGTGACGAGTGGGGCGGGGCCGAGAGCCGTGGGAACGGAGCGAGGCCAGTGGAGTAAATGCTAATGCGCGACACCTGCGCCACTCACCGGTCTCGAGTCCCACAGAGGAGCTCCGGAAGGATAAAAGGAGGAGTGACGACAGTGGTGGACGAGAGAGGACCAGGCCTGGACTTTATTTTGTGTTTTGGTTCTGTTTGTGCACGGCAGTCGTCCGTGAGGGGCTGTCGCGCTATTTTGTGTTTATTTTATTATTAAAGTTTTGTTTGAATGTTCGCCGGTTCCCGCCTCCTTCTTCCCGACCTACGAACATTGTTACATTGGTGCCGAAACCCGGGAGGAAGGAGGGACACGCTGCCAGAGATCCCTTGCCGCTGTGGTGAATCCGCTGTGCCATCGAGCATGGGGGAGCAGTCTGCCGCTATGGATGCTCGAGGAGGTGGGCTGGAGTGAGTTGCCGGTGGGGGGGGCTTTCAAACTCGCTGCCGGCCGCCTGGGATGTGGAGGGACGACTGCCGTCCGTGAGGGAGAGGAGGAGTCGCCGCCGTTCGCCTGAGGCCGGAGCCTGCTGCCATCCGCCATTATGGGGAGGAGCAGGGAACGGGGGACTCCTGCCGGCTGCCCGAACCCGGAGGAGCCATCACCGCTGAATTAGTTGTAGAGATTTGATAGAATTGGCTGGAAGACCTGCTAAGAGAGCACTGCAATAGTCCAGCCTGGATAGAACAAGAGCTTGAACAAGGAGCATGTTCCGAAAGAAAGGGCCTCATCTTCCTAATGTTGTACAAAACAAATCTGCAGGACCGGGCAGTTTTATCAATGTGGTCTGAGAAATTCAGCTGATCATCAATCACAACTCCAAGGTTTCTGGCTGTCTTTGAAGGAGTTATGGTTATTGTGCCTAGCTAGATGGTGAAATTGTGGTGACGCAATGGGTTTAATGAAACCACAAGCAGTTCTGTCTTGGCAAGGTTGAGTTGAAGGTGATGGTCCTTCATCCAGCAAGAAATGTCGGTTAGACAAGCTGAGATGCGAGCAGCTATCATCGGATCATCAGGGTGGAACGAGAGGTAGAGTTGAGTGTCATCAGCATAGCAGTGATATGAAAAGCCATGTTTCTGAATGAGAGTTTTATCAATGTGGTCTGAGAAATTCAGCTGATCATCAATCACAACTCCAAGGTTTCTGGCTGTCTTTGAAGGAGTTATGGTTGATGTGCGTAGCTGGATGGTGAAATTGTGATGAAGTGATGGGATTGTTGAAACTACAAGCAGTTCTGTGTTGGCCAGGTTGAGTTGAAGGTGATGGTCCTTCATCCAGCAAGAAATGTCTGTTAGACAAGCTGAGATGCGAGCAGCTATTGTCGTATCATCAGGATGGAATGAGAGGTAGAGTTGAGTGTCATCAGCATAGCAGTGATATGGAAAGCCATGTTTCTGAATGACAGAACCTAGTGATGTCATGTAGATAGAGAAGAGAAGTGGTCCAAGAACTGAGCCCTGAGGCACCCCAGTAGCTATAGATAAATCCCAATAAATCCCTTTATTGTCAGTTGTGGTGTGGTCTTTCCCATTCTCACAGAATTAAAATGATTATTTAACATTTAAAAACCTATTCAAAAAAATTTATATTAAAACATGATTTTATTTATTTTTTCTTAATGTGTAAAGCTTATCAATAAGAAAAAAATGTTTTCCTCCTTTTTTCGATATTAACTTTCAGTGCTGCTAACCACAACATATTAGCCCTTGGAGTGAAGAAATTCAGCTTCTGCTCTGAGAAGGTGTTATTGACGTCATCAGAGATGGTAGCTATTTCTGAGCCCTGGGGACACTCTCTATCACCAGGTGTTAGCACAGTGATCCTAGCAAGAACAGTTTGGACTTGTAGAGTTGTTACACTCGAGCACATGCCTCACTGATAGCAGAGGATAAAGCTTTTCTTAGACAAACTGAGGCACAATATCTACTGTTTACATACTGTTTATATACTTACTGTATACATATCAATATGTATCGCGATATTATTTTTTTCAATATCGGTGATATGATTTTTAAACACATTTCCGATATTTCGATATACATTACCAGTTTCCCATACATTGATTTATTTGTGCCGTTTGACTTCGTTGAATAAACATGAGCACTGCACGTCTCAAAATCATAACACGGCGCGGTTGTTTTATATGAAAGTATCTCTGAAGGGAACCGACTGTCTTCAGAAAAGTTTCGATGGCATTTTCATTTGATCTGATAAAGTAGCATTCGTGAGCGGAGCTGCTTTGATTACAGCCATTACTGGAGAAACCGCTAGTTTTATCACTCTAAAAGCGCCTCCTGCTGGCAGAGAATGAGTTTTCATTTTAAATAAGCCCGTCTCCAGCAAGGTTATTTTCGTAAACGAAAACTAAAACTAAGACGAAAACGATTGGTCAAGAAACATTTTCGTAAACTGAAAAAAAAAAAATAATAATCAAAATAAATTGATGTGTGTCGGTTTAGGGAAATACCCGTAAATGGCGCATCATGCACGTGAGGTTATCTGATGGAGAGACG
>NW_015552557.1:933444-933610 GCF_001515605.1 Sinocyclocheilus anshuiensis
CTGTATACAATTTTGCCTACATCTTGTGAACAATCTGCCAGGCTGTTTTGAACAAATGTGCATAAACTACAAACTACATTCTTCATAAATGAAAAGAACATATTTAGATATGACTTTACTGTTAAGTGCCATTGTCTCTCCTTAAACTCTGCAGTGTATAGGCTAT
>NW_015552557.1:935098-944177 GCF_001515605.1 Sinocyclocheilus anshuiensis
AAATGATTTTAGCAAATGGCTGCAATATAACAAAGAGTGAAAAATTTAAGGGGGTCTGAATACTTTCCGTACCCATTGTATATCGTATCGACCGAAATTAAGAAATATATCGTGATATAAATTTTGTCCATATCGTCCAGCCTTAATTATAATAGCAGTGTAGCCTTACTGTTTTCTTGAGACCCACAGTAGCTGCATTTCCATTACAGATCTGCACAAAACCTTTGCGATATTATAGATGTCAATAAAAAAAAACTATCGCGAAAAGACGGTGTTTCCATTAACCAATGTTATGCGACTAAAATGTCATTTTTTCCTCTCACGATAAGTCATGGCAACGGATGTTGGTAGGTTTATGTATATCGCGACCACCACACTAGTCAGATTTTCAATTCACTATTTCAATTTGCGCAATTTGAAAGGTAATGGAAACGCAGCTAGTGATATATACTCCTGGGCCATTTATGTAGCCCTGTTCCCATGAGTATAAGACTAATGCAGGCTTCAAATGCAGCTAGTAGGCTCCTGCCTCGCTATGACACGTCACACATTCAATTCAGACACTACAGAGTAACCAAAACAAACAGACAATGGACGACCTGATAAGCTCCTGTTACATTATTCTTTACATATTTTAAATCACTGCAAACATGTATGACTTCAGACTGTATAAACACAAAAGAAGATATTTTGAAAAACGTTCAAAAGGCCTTGGATCTCTCAATCACTCACTACCAGCTTTATCTGAGATTCCACAGACACTCCCAGAGCAGGAGACAATCACAGATATGGGCATCAAAGCTATATATATATGTGTGTGTGTGTGTGTGTGTAACTGTGTGAGAGAAAGAGTGAATTGAGAAATGACTGTTGTTCCCATACAGAAGAAAACACAAATGAGGTATCTTTACAAATGAGATGGAGAACTAACACAGACCTATGATTAAAAGTAAAGGTCATAATTTCTGTGTGACTAGTCATACCAAACAAGACATAGGAAATTATGAACCTGCTGTCCTCCATGATTCCTACTTTTACTGACAACAAAGCACTTGAACATGTCATTAAAAATCTGTATGATTTGTTTTTTGGGGTTCAAAAAATTGACCTTATTGACTTTAATTTTATGGACAAAAGAAGATACATTTTGCAGAATATCTTCTTTCATGTTCCCCAGAACAAAGAAAGTCACGAGGCTGTGTGAATGATGACAGAATGCTAATTTTGGGTGAGCTATCCCTTTAAAGGAATCGTGCAATGTAACATCAGTGAAAACTCCTTTAACTTTCGCCATCAACCACAGCAATTTGTGGAAAAATGAAACTTAAAACATGACCTCAGTTTGTCCCAGTAATGCTGTGAGGAATTAGGGCATGTCATGCTATGCTAATCTGAAAGCAGGCGTGTTTAGTGAACTGTGAGACTGACACTGAGAACAGGCAACACTGTGACAAGCTTCAGCTTCACAATATAGTGTGATTTACAGGCCCAATGTAAAGCTGTTTGCTTTGTAGGACAATGTTAGGTGGTTTATTTTTAGTAGCACCAGGTGAAGTATCAGTATGTTGGAGTATTGTCAAAGATATTGATGTTTCAACACATATCGATACTCCATCTCTGCATGTGCTGTGAGTTTAATGTGCATTTGGGAGTGCAACATTTTAGCCCTGTGACAAGGTAACGACTTTTAGACTCATACTGATCCTCACCAAACTAATTAGATTAGATACCCAGACATATTGTTTGAGACTGAACACCCAAACAACCCGCATGGCTCAAGATCACTGATTACCCCACAGACACTCTCTCTTTAACCTATATAGAATGGAGATGTGATCTTTACGCCCTTACGGAGATATGATTGAGCTGATATCAGGTCATTCACACAATGCATGTCAGAACTATGAGATAGAAAGAAATAATTTTTGGGGAAAATAAAGACTATTTTTTGCACCTATATTTATGAAATAGTTTATTTTTATTGTTCAATATTTCTATGATATCTCAAATTCACACTCTAATGTGACTTGATTTAATTTTTTTATACTTTTTTATGTATTTTTATTATTTTAGAAATATTTAGAAATGTATTACATAATATAATAATATAAAATATATATAATAATATATTAAATATTATTTATATATTTAATATATTATTTAATATAACCTGAAAGACATCAACAGCCCTGATGGAAGACAAATCTACTGGCACAACAATACTTCAGACAAGACTAAAAAGCACAGTCACACCAGGGCTTCTTCTCCACTCCTCTCTGATGTCGATTCTTTTCTATAAATAGATTGTTCAATAGATTAGATTATTGGTGATTGGATTATTCAGTGAAGTTCCCTGCCGGCCAGATTATAATTTCAGTACAAATACCGTAAACAGGCTAATACAACCTCTCAGATGGCATATTGAATTTGACAATACAAGCCAGGAACAACGACCTTAATCTATTTAGCGTTTTGTAAATGGCATAATTACTACTCTGAGCAGGAGAGTCACAACCTGATTATGAAGCATCTATCAACATTACTGCCATTCAACTGTTCATAAATTCAGAAAAAGGTTAAATGTTACCACTAAGCAAAACTGCAGTTTCCCCTAGGCAGAGGAATATAATTGGTGTCAAAATGTCGGATATTTCCAACATTTTCATAATAGAAGACTACCCTGAGACCAAAAATGTCCAAAAGTAGCTAAACTGTTCTATCAAACTCAGTATAATGCTTCATCTTATTTTGACCTAGTCATTTTTTTTTCAGCCTTACATTTTTTGCATATTACTAGTAACCACCTAATCTTTCCTCAAACCTCAAATCTTTCTTCAAACTGTTTTCAACTTTCAGAGAAAGCACAGTTCTTTTGGCATAAGCAATGAGATCATTACAGTATATCAACTCAATATTCACTAAAAGGAAAGTAGTTCTTTAATGACCAGGTCAAAATGATCCCATCCCAATGTTGACTAGCTGCTTGCAACATACTCCATCACTTGAGCGCTGATGTTGTGTCTCTCAGGTGTGTGTCTATACATACAGGCACATCTGTCAGTGGCATCTCCAGCAGGCAAACATCCAGTCAGAGCGGCACCAGAGAAGAGAACAGAACAGAAGAGAAGAGAAGAGGCTCCAATGAACACACCTCCAACAGACAATATAATATCCTGAAGAAAACCTCCAAAAACAAATGCATCTGAACTCTATGGATTATAAAGGTCAACAATGTCATGTCAACAAATAAAAAACGGCTAAAAATAACTAGTTCAACCCTTTAGCATTCCTGTAAAATTTGCCTAAAATGCCTAAAACACGCAGTATACCGTCGGCGATACAGTGGAACGCTAACAGGATAAACACTGCATCAAATATTGCATAAATTATTATAGAATTAACTGATCTCTTCAGGCTTGTCAATAGTCCTAGTTATCCATTTAATTCTGCAATAATTGGCCTATTTTGTTAATGAATTAATTAATGATTTTCACATTTATCAAGGAAACAACAGATTCCAGTGTATATATATATATATATATATATATATTTTTTTTTTTATTATTTATTTTTATTTTTTTTTCCTATAACAGTAACTACAGAATTTTTTCTCACTGCAACGCATGCTGGAAACTCACTTCTCAGCAGCATTGCAGACAACCAGTTGGGACAATATTTGGGGAAATTCTGATTTTTTTTTTGTGTGTGTGTGTGTGTGTGTATAGTTTGAAGTAATTCACATGTCTTAGCATTTGTGACTCAAAAGTTCCTGTAACCTGGCAAATATGTAGTTGCTTTTTACAGTGTAGGTTTTTACTAGACTGCCTGGAAATAAAACTGGGCGAAGTAGCCAGTTTCTATAATGAAAGATTCATTAAGCATTAGTTATTTGAAAAATACCTTAAATTTACAGTATATGATGAACAAATAACTTTATACATGGAGCCTCATTTGTGCATGTTACCAATGCAAGATAACTGAAATGTGAAATATACCAGGTATTTTCAGGATAAATAACTTGGGAAAATACTGCAAATGCAAAATGCTATTAAAATACAATTAATCATGCAGGCCTAGTCAAAGTCCTTAGTCAGATTATCGTAGTCTCAGGGCATTTCTTGGCCAGAATATGCTTCAATGTGGACCAGACTTTATGCCAACAGTGAGAATTCTGTCTGAGCGAGACTGTGACCTGACCACAATGACCTGAGCAAAATACATTTCATGGTGACCTGAACATCTTCAGCTGAAGTTCTCTAATCCTTACGGATCAGACGATCATGCCGAGGGGCCCCAGAAGATCCAGCACTTCTCCCTTCCCCTGTAGGAGACTTCAATAGCTGCTGAGCTGAAACTTGTTTAGCTCATTTGTGCTGGATGCATCGTTGCTTTCTTATTGGTAGAAGTGGGAGTGCTCAGATGAATATGCTAAATATGCCGACTAAAGACTGCAGCCCTGCGCATACCTAAAGACAGTATTTTGCCTTCAGCCATGCTGGTGAGCGCTCAAAACAAACAAAACAAAACAATAGCAGACTACAAGGTTGTCTTTGCCCTGATATTGGGAAATAAAAATATAGATGTGACGGTGCTTGGGGAGACTTCCTGTAGCAGATCAGTCATCGTGCGAAACCATCAAAGACACTGAGCTTGAGTATTATAGTGTGTGCTTGACTTAATCAAAAATATTCCTAGAGTTTACAAGACCAATCATCATTCAGTATGCAAATGACTGTAAGAAAAAGACCAATCATGATTCAGTATGCAAATGTTATGCTACAAATTAATGTTTAAATTGAGTATGTAAAGTTATTCAATTTATATTAAAGGCACAATATGTAAGATTTTTTTATTAAAATATCCAAAAACCACTAGAACAGTGTTATATATTTTGCTGACTTGTGTACTTACATTATCCCAAATGTTTCGAAGAATGTTTAAATCCAGAGAAATAAGCTATTTTAACTAGTGACACGGACCGTTTCCATAGTGTCATTATGTCGCCTGCCAATGACGTCATAATCCCTCGATTTCCGGTTTTGTTTTGTAGAAAACATGGAAACACCAAAGACGCTTTAATATGTTGTGCGTTTTAATAGACCGGTGACGACCGCACAGAGTAGCATTATAACAGAACTTTCAAATGTATCTAGTATGATAAAACAGCGCTGCTTTACCCCACATACGCATGACCGGAAGGCCTTGTTTCGCTTAGATGACTTTCAGCCTCACCCTGCTTCATTTTACTACGTTAATAAATCATTAGCTCATCCATGAACATGATTTCTGCCCGAGTCCCGTCGGATTATCTTCTGATTTCTGTCACCATGGCGACACCAGAGCTGTCAATCAAAAAATTGGAAAAAAAAAGTAACTTGCGTTACTTATTTGAAAAAGTAACTCAGATATTCTCTTGTAAATTAAAAATTAATGCGTTACTTTACTAGTTACTTGAAAAAAGTAATCTGATTACATAACTCGCGTTACTTGTAATGCTTTCCCCCCAATACTGGTCACGGCGTCATCAAACTACGCCTTTGTCTATTTGTTTATTTTGAATACGCGCCCTCTAGTGGCAAAAATTATATATTGTGCCTTTAAATGAAAACATTTCAAACTTAAGCTGAGGTCACATTTACCGTTTTTTGGTTAATTTTAATTGGCCAAATACAGTAATTTTATACAAATCCACGCGGTTGTGAATTTAGTGCGACGGTGAAAAATTTCCCCACTCAGATTTGGCAATAGTTTCAAATTTGTCATTAATTTGTGGATTCGCCATGTTGACCAATAGAAAGCTGCTTTGTTCTCTTAGCTGTCTTTTTACCGAGGTTTAGAACAAATCCTAAGCAGAATGTTTGAAGAATATCAACAGTTTTGTTAAAAAGCGACCTATTTTAAGGATAGTATACAGCCGCTAACATCTTAATAAACCATTATAGGCCTTAAAATAATTTCATTCTAATCAAATGTGGAACAAAACAGCCACATGCATTTGTGTTGTGAGAAGTGTTTGCGCTCAGGGGGGACTCTGGGGTCATCTGATTTGTATTCTCCTGTATGTGTTGAAAGGTGGGCCCATTATATTACGTTTCCTGAGAGCTTTGAGTAATGATGAGCGAAAAAGCAGAAGTATCCAGCTCCCTGGGTGACCATTTTCACTTATGCATGAGACACCTTCACTCCTTCTCATCTGATATAATCTGCTCAGAGCGGTGAGGACTTCATGATGTTCCCAACAGGGGTCTTTTGATGGCCAGATACACTACAGCTCAGCTTATGATGATCTGTAAAACAGACTTCAGCCCCAAATGTTGTGAATCACTAATGCTGTTAGAATAATTACTACTACAAAATCATCCAGAACAACCTAGCAACCATTTAGTAACACCCTAGCAACAAAATAAACAATATAGGAACATGCTGACAAATTCTAAATGGACAAGCACAACTCCCGAGTCAGAAAATGTATAACACTTTCTTAGAACAACAGATGCTTGTCTGGTGTTTTTCATTATTTTTGTTACACAAAATAATGCATCATCTCTTAAAAGACTGACATCATTCTGAATAAGATGCAAATAAACCTTCAGTCAAAATAAAACTACCTGTTCACAACAAGAATGAATATTATAACAGTAACTGTAATGATAAATATATAGTTCAGTCATGAAACTCTAGATGGCGCATTCTGATGGGGTGTTAACGTAACTGATGATATTCAGAGAGTTAAACGACTTGGCACAAGCTGATTGGTTCATGCTGCATATGCAGCCAATGAGCTTACTGCTTTGCATTTATATGGCTGGCGAGCATTCACTTGAGATTCCTGCAGCGCGCTTTCAAAGTTCTCTCTGAGGCGCAAAATGCATGTCTGTCTGTCTGGTTTGCAGGCCTCTAATAGAGCCGTAATCCTCCTTTCTTTGAGAGGTAGCAGGTTCCCAAGCGGCTCTGCCTCTGTTTCGGTCCTGTCTCAACCTGCAACCACGGCAGGTCCACTTGAGCAGGGCAGGATGAGGAATTCTCAGCATTCCAAAGGGTCAGAGGACTGGAAGAACCAATCAAAGAGCCGAACACAACACCAGCAGCTCCTGCACAGGAAGAGAAGATAAAGCAGCACTGGGCACTCCATGCTGAACGAGCTGTTTAAAGAGGTTGTAAGAGAAGCATATGTGTTTTGTGCTCTGAAAGGCTGCCATCTCCAAAAAGGGATCAAGTCGGGATATGAAGAGTTCACTCTGGCAGGCTTAAAATTGGCTTGACATTAAATTTGACCCCTTTTACTTTCTTAAAACATATTCTTTAAGAAAGCAACCTCTTTCCTTCAGCACCTGTCAGAGACGACTTCTCATCATCCAAACAATAGTAATGGATAAAATCAAGTAAAATACATCAGATTACATCAGAAAGCAAAACGAGTTATAACAACTTTTCCTGTTCATTTTAAGTTCTCGTTTGGTCCAATTTCCTTATAAATTGTCAGAATTATGAGATTCTCCATAACTAAAAATAATCAGAGAAGTGATATGTTTTTCTCACTTTTATTCGTTTTTAATTTAAAAAAATGTCTTTTAATTTTTATTTTACATTTGTTTAAAAAAAATGTAAGTAACTATTTTTTTTTTTTTTTACAATTTTTAGCTTTGTAATGTTTTTAGTTTTAGTCAGCGATAAGTTAATAACAATATGTTTTTGTCAATATTTAAATTAGATTTTATTTTTCTATTTTCATTTTTAGTTTGTTTCAATTATTTTGTTGTGTTTTGTCTTTTTTTTGTCTTTTAACAATGTTTATATAGTTTTCATTAATTTGTTTTATAAATAACAAATGATTTTATTTTAGTAAAACCAAATAAAAATGAGAAATGTTAAGGTTTTTTCCAAGTAACAATTTTTTTTATGGTTTTAGTTTTAGTTAATGAAACAACATGTTATTCCCTAAAAAGCCCTAAAAGGCACATCCTTCAACTCCCTTGTCTCTTCCAAACTTACACTTCTCCATTTTACACTAAAAGCACTAATGCAATGTTAATGCATGTTGTTAAGTGTGTGATCGCCTGCACTTCTGCATTATTTAAATGTTCACACTCCTCATGCTCAACAAAACCAGATCTAATTGCGGTCTCTGTGGTGAGAAAGTGCAGACATTTGGTATTTGGTTGACAAATGTAGAAAAGCAGCGAAAAGAGAAATTTGTTTCTCTCTTTTCACTGAAAAAGCTTTAGTTTGAGCCAGCACATTCCATCTCTCAGGACATACAGAGGGAAGAGAGGGTTCTGGGCAGTGTCCTGCTCGTACAAACATGGTCTACAGCAAAGAGAAATTTGATTAGATCTCTTTCATAAGATGCTTCAATGCCCTCATGCAGCCCAACTTCAGTTCAGCTCTAAAGCACCTCAGTAATGCACACCTGAGAAGAATCAACCATAAAGAAGAACATTTTTCAAAGATGAAATACTGATGTCAGAATATTTTTTTAAATGTATATTTCTCATCAAAATCTCATATTTAGATATATTATACAGTCTTATTTTCTTACAATCTTTTTTATTGCAACTTAATGAAAATCATCCTGTCTGGGCACGATAAAAAAATTAAAAATAAAATAAAACTAAAATACAATAAATAAATAAAAACGTAGCTAAACTAAACTAAAATAATAATGAATTAATCAGAATCCACATTTTGAATCTATTTTACAAACAATTAAACAAATTACCATTATTATCACTATCTATCTAGCTATCTATCTGTGTCTATAATTATTTAATTAAATTAAATATTATTATTTATCATATTTAATATGTATAATATTTAATTAAATAGTATGATATAATAAAATTATTTTTATATAGTGACATACATAAAGTCAGAATTCAGAAATTTAATTTTAACTTTATTACTTTTAAATGTTTTAATCAAAAAAATCTAAATCAGCATGAAATCAATTTCACAATTAAAAACAAATACTACCACTGTATTTTAGAAATATAACAAAAAATATGTGGCATGGATACATTATATTTTACAATATATCACACACAGACACACACACACACACACACACACACACACACAC
>NW_015552557.1:944665-946571 GCF_001515605.1 Sinocyclocheilus anshuiensis
ATTGCTGGATTTGTCCCTATTTTACCCAGCACTGGGATGCATTTACCCCGCATTTTTTAGAGTTTATAAGCCTAAAGAAAGGATTGTGTTTATATCCGATTGTTTCCTGTCTTTGAAACAAAAGCCCAGCCCACATTCAGCTATAAATCCATGTCCTGGGGTGTACTTTTCTTTGGCACAGCCAGCGGCAAAAGTAAATTAGTCTAATACAGGTTCATCTGGACTTATCTCTCATTTCTTGTAACAAAGAGAAAGATAATGCAGTGATCTCAAAGCTGCAGCATTCTACTGTCCTGCCTTCTGCAGCTACATGCTTTGAACACAATCCTATTGTTTTGACTGTTCCTGGCGTCTGTTGGCGTGTTAACACCTGTCCTATTTCACCGGATTTGTATTGAAATGACCTCAGAGGGTAACTAGAAGTCTGTAGAAATTGTAAACCGATATTGATCATAAAAACACCTTGCACGCCCTTTACTGTATAATAAAATGGTGCCAATTTTAGTCATGTTAAAGTATGGAACAACTTAAAAGTAAATATATCAAAAATGTGGTGTTACAGTGATGGCATCAGATGTCAGTATTGTGACATATACTGTAGCATAGAGCTGAATGAATATGAACAACATGACATTATGGGCAATGTTTTACCATGATATTTAAAAAAAAACAAAAAAAACAGTAGGCCTACTGTAGTATGAAGCAAGGTATTATTAGTGTTCTTATAGCACATTCAGTTTAAGAGAACTTCAGTCATAATAGATAAAGCAGGACAACACAAAAATAAATACAGTAGACGAGTAAATGATGGCGTCTGCGCAGTTTGTCAAAGTTGAGGACGCTCACAATGAAAACAGGTTGCGTTTCAGGGTAGCGTTGAGATTCGTTTCAATGAACCGATTCACTGAACATTCAATACTAATGCTTTTAAAGGTTGCAGCGCTGGTATTAACAGCTGGTAGCTGGTTGGTTGCTGGTCTAAGATGGACTACCAGCTTGCGCCAGCTAATGATAAACCAGCAATTGTGCAGCTGCCAATAGTTTCCAGTATTATTAATGATAATATTTAGTAATATAATACTCTAGACATTTTTGTCTAGATTATGTTAGTTTTACTCTTATTATTATGTAGTGACTAGGCTACAAACGCTTTTCAAACCAGTCGAATCATTCAAGAGAATCGACTCAAATAAATGATTCGCGAATCGGACATCACTACAGCGCTGCAGGTGCGAAAGAGAGGTTTAGTCTATGTAGATAATTCAAAGTAGATATGAATTCATGTGAATGAATCCATCCAAGGAGCATAAATATTTAAAGATTTGTGCTGTTGAATACGTGTCATTATATTTCTTGTTGTAGTCTGTGTTGGACCAGGGCAGAAAGACAGAAAAGAAACAAAACAAACAACTTTCGACATATGTAAAATCGTATGTCGGGCAACTGAGGTAGGTAAGGATACTTACAAGTTCTTCTTTGTCTTTTCGGTCTGTTTGTGCAATGCAACAGAAAATCCAAATAAACTGCCCTTGGTTTTTCCTTCTTTGATTACCGGGAACTGCACGTCAATGTTAAATCCAGTGTTGGTTTGAATCGCGCACATTACGAATACGCACAAGTGCAGAGACTTTCCAGCCATATTTAATATTCCCCCTCTCTCTCCCTCTCTCTATCACCTGCACAACCAAAGCCAGTGAGATTGAACTGGTCAATTACACGCCATAGGAAAGCCTCTTCTTTCACTCTGTGGCTCTGAGCTGTAAGGTGTGTGTCGCTGTTCTCTGTTCCCCGCCTCCACACACCCTCAGCGAATTCCAGCGTGCCCCTGTCCGCCACACTTCACCAGCCCCGCTTCCCCAAACAGAGGACTAGATAGACTATATCCCACAAGTCTGATAAGAGCTCT
>NW_015552557.1:947027-948987 GCF_001515605.1 Sinocyclocheilus anshuiensis
TCTCTCTCTCTCTCTCTCTCTCTCTCTCTCTCACACACACACACACACACTATTACACACAAACCTTCACTTGTTGTTATGCTGCACATAAGATTTCATTTTTCAAGGTTTTGTTATTCAAATTTTAACACAGTGGTTTGAATGAATCCTGAGAAAACATGTCCAGGTCACATTTCACAACAAAATCTAGAGGAAAAACATAGGAAAAAAATATTTTAATGACTATTTTAAGACTATAAAGTTACTTTTTTAGTTTCCATGATTGTTAATATAATAATATGACAATTCTTTATATATGTGATATCATGATAAACAATCACATTTAAATATAGATTTTTTTTTTTTTACATTACAGTAATAAGACGTTTTTTTTCTACATTGATATAATCAGAATTGGGTGAAAATGTGCTTAATTGTCAATTAAATATTATTATGGAATGGTCCCTCATTAGGTTTTATTTTCAAGCAAAACTATTTTCAAATGAAAAAGTGAAATAGGCTACAAACAGTTTTCAAATCAGTTGAATCATTCAATAGAATCGGCGCAAATGATTCACAAGTCAGACATCACTACAGCGCTGCATGTGCAAAAGAGAGGTAATAATACAAATTTAGAATTTTTTCTTTTGATTTTGGATATTTTTTTGTTTTGTTTTATTTTTTGACCCATTTACTTAAAGGGGTCATATGATGTTGCTAAAAAGAACATTATTTTGTGTATTTGGTGTAATGAAATGTGTTTATGTGGTTTAAGGTTAAAAAAACACATTATTTTCCACATATTGTACATTATTGTTTCTCCTCTATGCCCCGCCTTTCTGAAACGCATCGATTTTTACAAAGCTCATCGGTCTGAAAAGCGAGGTGTGCTCTGATTGGCCAGCTATCCAGTGTGTTGTGATTGGCCGAATACCTCAAGCGTGTGACGGAAATGTTAAAGCCCCTTACCATATTGTGATTCCCTGTCCGGCCGGAGCGACGATTCAAAAACATTAAAACCCATTATAAACGAGGCATTTGTTGCATCCAGTGGGGACATAATTACAGATTATAATGACTTATACTGTCTTTTTACGTGTTGCGTTGCATCGCGCCGCGTAAACAAAACCATGTCTGCATTTGTGATCGGAGAAATGACAAACAACAAGTGCTACTCTACACTGCTCAAAACTCGCGTTTGAATCGTCAGTGGCAAATTATTTAAATATAAAAAAACGTACTTACAGGCTGTGAGTCAGAACAGCCGGCATTGTAGTCTACTCTACCAGGATCAGGAAACAGTCCTCCATAAAATGTGCTGGACACATCTGAATATTTGGGTTGTACTGTTCTGGAACAGTGTTGTAAATACAACTTAACCACTGATTTCTAGTCGTGTCCTCTTTTGGAAGGCCAAACAAAGTAGTTTCGCTTTCACAACGAAACACACAGCGCCTTCACGACATGACGGCAGCAACAATACTACAGCGAGAATAAAAGTTACGCCTTCTTTCTTTGCGTGAAAATTTGGGGAACATTTTGAATCTCTTTTGAAGTGTTTGTTCAGCTCCTTTTGAGAATCAAGACTCTTGACTCCCTCAGATGAGCTGATTGGAGCAGAACTGCCATTACACAAGAGTCCTGATAAGAGCAATACTCAAAACAGATCACCAACAAACGACTGACCCCAGGTCAACACAGCATGAATCGACTGAATGTAGACCAGGGAAGGAAGCACACTGAAATGAATCAGCGACCTCACATGAGTTCTTTCTAACATTCAAATAACATTACTAGAGATTTATCTTAGTTTTATGATTCATTTTGCCTGTTTGTGCATTTGGGTCAAGGCTTGATTCCACTTGTTTCATGGAGCCTTAACGCCACCACCCTCCCACTCTGATCTGCCTTGTCATGCCTTGGAGTTTCTCCTCCCTTTTTCCACGAGATGTGGGGGATGGAAGAGTGGATGGTCTGGGAT
>NW_015552557.1:949160-965591 GCF_001515605.1 Sinocyclocheilus anshuiensis
AAATAATAGCTTTGTAGATGGCAGATCACAGGAAAATGATAGACTGCCCCAGCTTCTGTAAGAGGGAGGAAGACTCCAGCTCATAACACAGAAGCAGATATGAGTCTCCAAACAGATCTGAATCTATTACAGTTTTTTTTTTTTCAAATTTTAATTGATATAATTCCCTATAGATGTGCTTTTTGGACCTTTACGGACTTTCCTCAAGCCTTGAACTGTATGCCCATGAAAATCATTAGACTGTTTTAGAATTATCCATTTAGGGGAATACAATGAAACCATGAAAATATTTTGGGCAAAATGGAAATGGCAAAGTACAGTTGGTGCCTTAGAAATGGCAAAGGCAGACTCAATCACACTATGAGATATTCTTCAGCTCCAGAAAATATGTTTGGGGTAAAGATTTCCATATCCAACAGGTTTCAAAACCAGATTTAAATATAGTGGGTAAATTAGTGGTGCTTGTTAAGACAAACATTATTGCTCATGCATTTGTTCTACAGACATAAATGATACCCAAATTTGCACAACTTGTGAGAGATATCTTATACTTTTCAAAGCAGTTGGGCTTTGCAATTTCTGACTGTCAAATGATAAAATAAGCAACAACCAACCCGATCTCACAGGAAAACATAGCTATTTTATGAGGTGCTGATTTCATATGAATTTGTACAACGTGAATTGCACGTAAACTAAAAAGCACATATTAATGTCTTATTCTGCATGACCATATGTTAGATCCTTTAATCCTACTCCATACTCAAACTTAACTACTACCTTACTAACTATTAATAAGCAGCAAATTAGGAGTGTATTGAGGCAAAAATCAGTTAATAGTTTATTAATAGCGAGAACTAAAGTAAGACCAAACAAACAAATGAGATTGTAGTACTCAACAAATTAGACACCAATTTGCCACAATACAAAATATTTATGAATAGCTGTGAAATTGAGTTGTAAATATCTAACAGACTGAACATGAGCTATATCTAGAGACGGGAATATCCTAGAGAGTTGGCATACACCACCTAGCAAAACCCTACAAACCACCCAGAACACCCTAGCAATGCCTTGGCAGCCGCCTTATCATTGTGGTGCCATGATTATATTTTCCTCAGACAAACACATCTAAATCTTGTTTTAATGACTGTTTCCTCCAGGTGGGATTTCCCCCCATACTGGATCCTCTGGCTTTGCATTTCCAGTGTCTTTGTCAGTAAGGGCTTGTAAAATGCTTTCTGCACGCCCTCCAGCTCCTCAGCACACCTGAAGCAACCACACCAACCTATTCAGCCTGCCAGATGATACTGTGAGCTCTGTAAATGTAGTCGGGATTTGTTCTCTCTACACATATTACTCTTGTTCATGACAAGAACATTTTTACATATGCATGAAGGGAACGCTGAGCTGGATCTGTGAGTGTGAATATTACACAGCAAATGAGACATAGCGACATAAATGACTTGTGAATTAATTGTCAGGAGAGATAAAAAGTGTGATATTAATAACGTTTTATTCATGGATTTATTGTCAGATCTGTCTCCTGCCTTTATTCGGTGTACATTAACAGTGCTGTGACAATAGACATGTAAGTTGTATTTGTTTCCCAGGCCGAGACCCTGAGTAAACCAACATTATGGGAAACAAAGCCCCCTAGTGCCCTGAGGTTCACCACAGAAAGACCTTAGTCCAACCACAGTACATACTCACATGTAATGAGTACTATACCCTAAAGCCTTATTTCTTATTTAAGATCTCTTTTAACGCAAAAACTTGTTCTATGCAAATGCAATAGGCCAGTGCTTTTTTGCCAACAAATTAACAAATCAGTTTTACCCCAAAATAAAAATATTGTCATTATATACCCGCAAAAGGAACACAAAAGTACATTTTTGGAATAATTTCACACATTTAAAAGTGACAAAACAACACCATAAAGTCCTGTTCACTCCAAGACAAATGTTCAGTTGCAAATTTAGAGCGATAAACATTTTTTACGAATTAATCGTTGTTTATGCATCTGTTCAGAATTTATTTTCCATCGCACTGCAAAAAATTCTGGTCAACCATTAGGATTTGCACTGTTAGCAAAGTCCCTTTAAGGCAAGTCATGTCACTCGGCGGCCATCTTTGAAACGTCTTTCGGGCATGCAGGTGCAGCTTCTATCTCTTTGAATGGGGAAACATCAAATTCTCCAAAATTGTTCACTAAGCTTACGATTAAATTTCATATTTGAAATCACCAATGAAATCTGACAACAACTGTATCATAAATGTTGTTTATTTTACTCAAATAGCGTTAAAAAAGCGTATTTTTCAGGCTAGATCAGCCAGTGCACATGCGCAGTCCTAACTGCACATCTCAGAGCGTTGACTGTTTCTATAGCAACCGGGACTTCTAACGGCAGCTGCACTGACTTTACTGATTAGCGATTGGCTATTTTGCTCAGATGGCGGGGCTTCGTTCAATAGAGCGGCCATAATGAGTGTTGCATTTTTCCCCATTCGAAACTATACGAGTGACACGTCTTGGGTATTCTATAGTCTTTGCTGTTAGTCACATGCCCAGAGCAGACTGTTCTGGTGTCACCAAGATATTTTGGCTTTTCTATAAGCGCCGCCTACTGTCAGAGTGTAAAATTGCATTTTTATTCAGCCCGCCTGCCGTTTTGTGCTCTAAACTAAAAAAGTTAAAACATTTCTGAACATTCATGTTGGTGTGTACAGACCTGAGACGTCTGAAATTATATGATAGCTGTGTTTGAGGAAGACACTCCCGCCACCTACTGTACTGGAGTGTGAAATGCTGGATGAAGCACAGGAGAGCAATGGCTTCCATCACAACTGTTTTTCAGCTAAACTGGTCTGAGAACTTTAAAGGGGTCATATGATGCGATTTAAATTTTTCCTTTCTCTTTGAAGTGATACAAGCTCTTGGTGCATAAAGAAGATCTGTAAAGTTGCAAAGAATAAAGTCTCAAATCCAAAGAGATATTCTTTATAAAATGTAAGAGTCAACCACGCCTACCTAAAATGGCTCGTTCTAACACGCCCCCACATGTCTACGTCACGATGTGGGAAGATTTGCATAACGCCGCCCAAATGTTCACACAAACAAAGAAACTACTTTGTTTGGCCTTCCAAAAGAGGATGATATCTGCTTCGTCATGCCTAGAGCTGATCCGTGCTGGTCGCTGAGGAAATACATCAACTTCGCGTTGTGAAGCCCGCCGGCCGTTCCTCACTCTAGCCCGCCCACCGCCGCTCACTCTAGCCCGCCGTCCGTTCATCACTCTAGCAGCCGGCCATTCCTCACTCAAGCCTGCCGGCCGCCGCTCACTCTAGGCCTCCGCTCACTCTAGCCTGCCGTGTGTGACGCCGTGTGTTTAGTTGTGAAAGCGAAACTACTTTGTTTGGCCTTCCAAAAGAGGACACGACTAGAAATCATGTACAGTATGTGGAAAATAATGTGTTTTTTAACCTTAAATCGCATAAACACATTTCATTACACCAAATACACAAAATAATGTTATTTTTAGCAACATCATACAACCCTTTTAAAGTGAGTCATTATGTTCTACCATTGTGCTGAATTTTGGCTGCCATTGAACCTTTATTTTGTGTGGACTATCTTTTAGGCCTGTATTTCTCAACCAGGGGGTCTTAGCAAACTTCCAAAGATGATCTAAAAGTATTTAAATTAATGAATTATTTCAACCGAATCTCATGAGAAAATGTTACTATTTTACAAGGTGGCATTTTTATTTGTAAAATGTGATTTGTACTGAAATGTACAATTTAAAAAAATGTAATCTAACTCCTAAACTTAACTGTCAGCATGATGTAGGAATACTGTCCAAAAATATACAAATGAGATTTTATGAATTCGCCAAAATGTAAAATAGTTAGGAATTGCCATGAGAGTGTGTTGATTATTAATAATATATAGAAATAATCTAACTCTAACCTAAATGTTAACACAAATAAAATCAAGATTTCCCCCTCGTTGAACTGTTCAGTGGAATCACATATCAATACTCTTATATAGGGTTGCAAAAGGGTGGAAAATTTCCAGAAACTTTACAGAATTTTTGTAAACTTTTCAGGATTTCTTTTTTTTGGGGGGGGGGATTTTGTAAATTTTCTGAAACTTTTGAAACATTTCCGGAATTTTTTTGCTTCTTTTCAACCCTACTCATATACTAATACTCCTAGTTTCTGTAAATTAATGTCTAAAAAAAAAAAAATACTAAAAAAAATACTAAATACTGGAAATATCTCAGCCACTGGTTTAAGCCATTAGTTCTCACAAACATTTCCGGAAATTTTTTGCTCCTTTTCAACCCTACTCATATACTAATACTCCTAGTTTCTGTAAATTAATAAGTCTAAAAAACAAACAAATACTAAAAAAAATACTAAATACTGGAAATATCTCAGCCACTGGTTTAAGCCATTAGTTCTCACATGTCATAACCCAACATGGAAAAAAATAACATTACATGAGTTTGGAACAACATGAGGGTGATTATATGATGACAGAAACCTTCAGTTTTGGGTGAACTATTGAAATAATTGTCTGGCAAAATGACAATGCATAGACTTCACCTCGGGGCCTTTTCTCAGTCAGATCATTCCAGGCACTTAAGATAAATGAACGTGAGAGGGAGAAATCTGATCTCTGATCACTTCAAGTCTTGTTACGTTGTTCTTAAATGGCATAGTCCTGTTGACTCTTGAACCCCATGACCTCTGTCTATTTCTTCGGGTCTTTAAGGGTTATCAGTTGTAAATCCATTTCAGACTTTGTCAGTTGGCTTAAGCGGGCTGGGCAAACACTGTCCAAACAAAAGAGTATGAATACTGACAAAAGCACTCGAGACTGAGCAATTATTCATTGCCACAGTAAATATTTGAGCTAACAATATATAATGTCTAGTAAAAGAAAGACAGATTGTGGCTTCCCCAAACAATAATAAAGCAAACATAGTCTGGATCGGTGGAAGAGCAAATAACCTGACTGATAAAAGATATCTACTTGATCTACTTGACTTCAGCACAGATTTTTCAGAGGCAAACCAAAGATGAAGTGCTGGAGAGACTATAAACCATTACTGTGTAGATTCACTGAGCTCTGCAGTGCGTAATGCTTTCAGGATTTCGCTCAGCAGCTCCACTCCTGTCTGCACCTAGATGACAAGGCCTGTCGTTGTCATGGAGACCTTGGTTGCTATGTGCGCAATGCTCTCCAAATGTGTGTCAGGGGAGGACGACACTGAGTTCTTTTAAAGCCCTGCCAAGTTTTGCAGCTCTAATGTGGCCTTTACTGCTTCACTGTGCTGTATCAGAGAAACAGTATGGCAACGTCTGGATAATATATAAGAATACATCATATGTTTTTACATTTTTGTGGCTTAAAGGGATAGTTCACCCAAAAATGATAATTTGATGTTTATCTGCTTACCCCCAGGGCATCCAAGATGTAGGTGACTTTGTTTCTTCAGTAGAAAACAAACGAAGATTTTGAACTCAAATCATGGCAGTCTATCAGTCTTATAATGGAAGTGAATGGGAATCACGGCTTTGAGAGTCAAACATACACAAACAAAACCAAATTAAACCCTGTGGCTCATGACGATACATTGAAAACATCAAATTATCATTTTTGGGTGAACTATCCCTTTAAATGATTTAAATTGAGATTGTTGCTAAGAAATGGTGACTGTTAAAGTCTAAAAGTGGTATCAAATCTAATAAGTACAATGAATTATAGACAAGGACTTCTGATTGAGCACTTTTCATCTTTGAAAAAAATATTCCATCTTCTGACAAAAGGCTCTCACATATGCATGTAGACAAACAGGAAATACTGTTAACCACTATTTCCTTTCTGTCAAATAATTTTTGCATTGCGTAAAAAAACCCCCCAAAAAAAAAACCTCAAGCTGATCATCCTCCAACTGCGGTTTATTATGAATTAAGTGATGAATTCTCATACTTTTGATGGCCTTATTTATTCTCAAAAATATTACCTCAGTAAATTGTAACATAAAATAATTTTTTCAGTGCAAATATTTCACAATAACATTAAACAAATGTAACAACAATGACACATTTAAATGTAGCCTTTGGGGGAAAAACGTTTTATTTATTTTTAAAATTCAAATAAGTAATTAGTTACAATTCATTTCAGTTACAATTAATTACAATTCATGCCAGTGACTGAATCAGTGATGAAATCAGTGATCAAATTGTTAGTGCCACGTTTGACTGTTTGAGCAACTTTACAGGAACTGAGAATTAGATACCTCACAATTAATCCAAGTGCACAACCAGAATTTATTACGAGCACACAAGGTTTTGTTGATGGTACAGCTCTTGTTCTGACATGTCTAATCCATGTCTTCTGGTTTAATTCATGCATTTATTTGTGAACAAAAAGGCAATGAAGCAATGGCAAAATGCAGTGTTTTTAGAGCTTAGAGGCTTTCATGGTGTTCTGCATGGGGAAGATAAAACTCTGTTTGGAAAATAGTTTGTGTTTTGGTTCAAACTGTCTTTATCAGACAGTTTTTAAGACAATCAAAGGGAAATGCTCTTGTGTTCCTCTTCAACTAGCTGTATTTCCTCCAAAAAGTAAAAATTCTAAATACACAAATATAACTTAAAAAAAAAAAAAAATAAAACAAAAAAAAATATAAAATTAAAACAAAAAAAAAATATAATAATTGCGTGTGCTTGTGCGTGTGTGTGTGTGTGCAAAACAATATAGAGTAAAAATATTTCACATTTATTCATAGACTGAAATCATTTGGCACAGTGATTTGGAACAGTAATGTGGAACTACTTCAGAACTGTAATTCAAAAATTAATTGCATGCCTTAGAATGTTCATCAACTAATCAGAATCAAGCATTCAACAGTCCTGTGGTATAAATATATATATATGTATATATAAAATAATAAAGATCATAAATCAAGTTAATAATATGGATGTAAGATTTCATGTTTTTGGTGGTAACTCTGGCTAACAGCTGAGGCTGTATAGCTGTTTCCCACCGGCTCTCAGCTCTGGGTGTGTGCTACATGTGTTTAACATATCAGATACTGTACAATAGGGGCTTGTTATGTGATACATGTTGTAAGAACTGTGGGAGAAAATCACATCAGACTGTTTCAGCCCACTTTCTGTACATTTACGACTACCTCTCTGTGATCAGTGCATGGGTCTTCATTTAGAGAGAAATGCAGGCAGTATGAAAGACATGATCTCATGTAATCTAAAGATCTAATCTGCTAAAGCATAAAAGAACCTGAGATAAAAAAAAAGCCATGTAATACTTTTAGAAGTTTTTCTCAGAAGTATAATTTTTTAGGAAATTCATGATGAATTATAGTCATTATCATTTAATATGAAATAAATGAGTGGGTGGATTGACTCATTCTGTTTATTTTAGTCATGTATAAAAAATGTATTAAGATTTATTAAAGCGATCGTTTATTAAATATAATGGGTTGTGTTGATTTGATACGCATATTTGAAGGTATCTGAGGCACTGTTACAGTGAAAAAGGGTGACCTGGAAATCTAAATTAATATTTAAATTGGTTATAACATTAAAACTGGTTATATTCAAGTTGACAATATTATTAAACATCACCGAATCAATATAAATAGATTATTTTATACAAAACAAAATCAGGTACAACTAGCTCTTTACGGTAACAATTGCAGGTCATCACTTTTTACAATGTAGATACTGGTGCAAAATAATATAATCCTGAACTAGGTCATCTGATGTTGTGCACATTCTGTTGTGTTTATGATAACAAAGGCAACTGAGAAGACTTTGTCTGACCTTCATATTAAAAAAAACCCCCACTAAACTGAAGCATTGGTGTCTTTGCAGTCTCAAGAAAGAACACTTTCTTGAGACTCGAGTTACTAGCAGAGTTTGGTTTGACTTGATATTTTGTGCTCTAATTTCTTTTGACTTCTTTTCATATTTTTGTTAAATGTACACTGTAAAAGAAAAAAAAAGAAAGAAAGAAAAAGATGAAAAGGTACTGGTAATTTTCTGCCAGGACATTATCTGTTAAATTTACAGACATTTACCTTAACTGTAAAACTGTGAAAATCAATACAGAAATGTCCTTCCTATTAACACAGTACATTGTGTTACACTGTGTTTTTTTTAAAACAAAAATTGTGTGCAGGGCCCTAGCTGGGGTTTGCTGGGCCCCAGTGCAGGCTGTACCCGTGGGCCCTGTTTGAAATCATGTAAATAGCACCAATAAATAAATAAATAAATGTTTCTTTTTTTTCAAGGTGTTCAAGTGCAGAAACAGAATAATCAAATGTAAAATATCATTGCATAGTCTTCACTGTATAAATTAAATACAGATTAATTATTGTTAAAACTACAAAGTAATTCAGACTGTTTCGCGTCTTTTTGTGCTTGAATGTTTAAATTGATGAGGTGTATTTGTTCGTTCAATTGCAAGAAGACGCGAAGGAGAATTCAACCTGGTGTTGGTGCGTCTGAGACGCGGCTCTCTGTGTGCGCACCTAACACAGCGCGCAAGTACTCAGTTGAGCTCTTTCGTATCTACTTGTGTTGGAATTCTTTAAAATCTCTTGAATGTTTTAATTGGCAAGGCTTAAAAACATGTGCAAATGATAAGCTTTCATGATGACGCGGCCCATCAACTGTCCTGAGTGTATTTCGCGCTGGTTTTGTGCAGTCGTCGGGGGCCCCTATAATCATCACTAGGGCTGCACGATAAATCGAAATGGAATCGAGATCGCGATTCGATAGAAGCTGCGATTGTCATGCGTATCTTTCAGTGAAGCACGGTTCTGTGATCAGCAGTAAATCTCCATCCGAAGGCCAGAGGGCGCTCTCGCGCTGAAACTCCAAATACGCCTTGCAAAAGAAACCCAGGAAATGTCTATCGCTGCAGCTGAATAAGCAGAAGATTCAACTGCTTTCATTGATTCAACGTGACTAATGAACACACGACTACACCATCTTTCACTCCACTAGCGACGGCCCTGATTGCACGTTCCGGTGTTTCCAGCACACCATTTTGCTTTTCACAGTAGCTGAGAGCGATTCTAGCGTACTGACAGGTCTCATATAAATTGCCGGTGACGTGGCAATTTTCAATTTCAATAAAGGTATGAGACAAAAGTCTTTTGAATATTTATTCTGTTTGCAAGAAAAGTTCAACAGTCATACAGTCATCCAAGTCGACTGCAGAGTGCGACCAAGAGGAAACACCCCAACTCAACATTTATACCCTTCATCAAATGCGGATGCTTTGATCTCATCCAATCATAATGCATATTCAACATAAATGTCCATTTAAGGTGTCCAACTATGTCCTCCAGATGCGTTTCTAAGAAGCCAGGACGTCTAAGCTAAGCTAAAATAAAATTTCCTGTCTCACACTTGTCTTGCACTTAGGTTATCTTACTTGTTATCTCCCAGCTCATCAAAACTCAAGCAAACTGAAGCACTCAGAGACAGTCTAAAGAACACTATTTAGTACAGTGAAGCAAATAATACTAATAATAATATTAATATTTCAGATAGAAATAAAATGTCCTCCACACCAGTGACTTCTGTCCATTGGCTCTTTCATACGCTGGGTTTCTCACGTACACACAGTTTTATAAATATTTAGACATGCAGAGTAATGTAGTGTAACACTTATTACATTTCAGCGTGACAGCGTAAGAATTTATCCACCTCCGCTCGAGACCAGCAAGTTTTAGGGACGGAGTTGAAGCGATCTTTCCAGTCCGGGACCCTCTTTTATGCTGTGGAAACACGCGGAACGGTTTGAAAACTGGGAACCCGCACCCGAACCATGAGAGAAGAAAAGTCCAGATATACACTCATTCTTGTGAGGAAAAAATTGTGAAATAAAAAGTCGTTATAACATTTTTTATTCCGTAGCAGAAACAAACAAACAGACAAAAAATGTAAGAGAATTTAGAGAAAAAAGTCAGAATTGTGAGGTGGAACTCTGAATTGCAAGAAAAAAGTCAGAACTCTATAAGTTTTCTGACTCCTTTTTCAGAATTCGGAGTTTACATCTTACAATTGTGAAGGGGAAAACGGGCTGAATTGTGAGATAAAAAGTTGCTATTTATTTATTTACCATGGCAGAAACAGGCTTCCATATAAAACTCTCTGTGCAGATCACCAGCTAAACATTTTATTCTTTCCTGACTGACCCTCAAATAAACAAAAGCTGCAGATCTATGTTATTTAGCTATGTTATTTGTATGTTACTATGTTATTTAGCATTTGCACTTGGGAAAGTTGCTGTAAATCTCAACTGATCTTTATACCTCTACTGGTTTATGCTGAACAGGATGTAAAAGCAGGTATTCGGCTTTGTTTTGAAGTGGGGCAATTCCATATTCATTTATATTACATGAGGTAGAATTTCAGCAAAAGTAGATTTTTGAAAAGTTTTTGAAGTGCTTTTAATAAGGAAGGAAGGGAAATGTTAGAACGGGTCTTTGTTCTCTTTGAACAAGAAGAAGAGCGCTCCACAAACCGGCATGTTTCACACTCAATTGAATCTCTCTTTCAGATCATTATATGTCCATTCATTAGCACAGGAGAACAAGCCAAAGCCTGGCACAAAAGCAAGCACAACAGAGCACGCTACACTTACACGCTACAAATAACTTTTCATTATCTTTAGCAGGAAACATACTGTATGTTCATATCTTATTTGACTGTATTTATTACTTTTTCATGTACAGCTGATTCTACAAAGCAAATTATGTAAACATTAATATTAAACGATTTAAATTTTAGTTTTATTTAGAAAAACACCTAAATGTCCATAAATGTCTAAATGTGCTAATAATAATTTTAATTTCATGACAAAAGGAAATTAATGAAGCAATGAAATTAACAGTTTTTTTTTTAAACGCCTGGCACTTTTTCCCAAATGAAAATTGATCAGGGTCTTTACAGAGTAAATGGACTCCTGAGATATGGATTGACTAAAAATGTATCACATTGCTTATTATTATTATTAACATGAATATTATTAAGCATAATAAAATATTTATTTTTAGTTTACTTTTAATTATCATTTAATTGAGGAAATAAACATCTAAATTATTGAATTTTAATACATTTATTTATTTTACTTTTGTTTTCTAAACCTTAGAGAGAAAAATAAGTTCACATTTTTTTTGCATTGTAATAACATTTGCATTTAGATACCAAAACAGATATCTCCCATCATTCTATTTCATTTTTATTCTAGACTAGCTATTAATTCACACACATTTGTTTTGTTGATTGATTTATAAAAAAGGTTTGAACACTGAGATCTTCAATATAGCAGTTGCTGCACAAAATGCCACCATGGTAGCTGCTGAGGGCTTGAGGGGCGCTGAAGAATGAGAAGAGATTGAATGCAATGACGGAGTTCATTAAGAGAAGAGGGACCCCCTTCACTCCCACCACAGCTGTTCTGTCCAGCAGTTCAGAAGTGAACACATTCCTGTGAAGCCCGCTCCTGTCACCCAGAGAAACCAGCTGCTTCTGTGCCACTTATTTCACAAGAGCTTCAGAGAAAACACAGCAGATCCCATTCTTGCTGAAGAGAGGCAATGTGATATTTTTAATTAATAGACTTTCAGATTAGATGCATATCAAATATCTTTAAATAAAATTGTGAAGGCAGCGGAACACCCTTGAGTGAGCATTTTTGGCAATGTAGTTATTAAAGCCAGTTTTTAAAAAAAGAAAAAAAAGAAAAGAAATATCATGTATATGATCTACTTAAAGGGATAGTTCACCCAAAAATGAAAATGTGATGTTTATCTGCTTACCCCCAGGGCATCCAAGATGTAGGTGACTTTGTTTCTTCAGTAGAACACATATGATGATTTTTAACTTTAACTGTTGCAGTCTATCAGTCGTATAATGCATGGCAATGGTAACAAAATCTATGAGAGTAAAAAAAACATGCACAGACTTGTTCAAACTGACTTAAAACTAAAAGATTACGTTCTCTCGCGTGAACTCATTCGGGAGTGGTGACTTTCCACGTATTTCCAACTTCTGAGCCTGCTCGCCTGAAGTTATGGTCGATTGCTCTTCGGCTGAATATCAACACACCCATTAACGTAAACTACGACAGAGCGCGTACACACCTCACACACCGGATGCCGTGCGCGCGCCCAAAGACAGTTGGACATAGTGGTGTATTAGAGGTAAAATATGATATAAATACTGTTCGGTTTCTGGCACAAACCAATCGTTTCGTGTCTTAGGACATCAATGTGTCGTCACGAGCCGCAGGGTTTAATTTGGATTTGTCTGTGCATGTTTTTTTTACTCTCATAGATTTTGTTACCATTGCCATGCATTATACGACTGATAGACTGCAACGGCTGGACTTAAAAATCATCATATGTGTTCTACTGAAGAAACAAAGTCACCTACATCTTGGATGCCCTGGGGGTAAGCAGATAAACATCAAATTTTCATTTTTGGGTGAACTATCCCTTTAACATCTCATTTGTTTCTCCTAGACAGTAATGGGGAGCAAATGAAGAGGTCTCCCGTTTCTTAGCTAATAGTGCCCTTGTAATCTATCTCACACATGTCTGAGATCAAACAATTTTTATCTTTTTTCTATTATCTGAGCTATTATATCTACCGTCATTTTATAGCTTTGTAATTGCATGTCAACAGTTAAAAATGTTCAAGTTCACCCAAAAAATGAAAAAAAAAAAAAATCTCCAAATCTTTTCTGATGTAGAAACAAACTCATCTACATCTTGGATGGTCCAAGGGTGAGTAAATGTTCATCAAATTTAAATTTTTGAGTGAACTATTCCTTTAAATGAAAAATGGAAATTATATTTTATGGCACCATAGATGAGAAATGCTAAAAAAATATATGTTTATGATCTTAAACAACTGAATATATGCCCTAGCAGGGTGTTTTATTTTTGCATTAGAACAAGCAGCTGTATAGCGTTGCACCTGCTGTGAACTGGGATCCCTTTGGTGGAGAGGATGTGAGGCTAAAGGTCAGAGGTCAGCTGAAATTGTGAAGGGGGTAAAGATGAATGCATGAGATGCGGAAATATCCCCAGAAATCCTTAGCTCACCGTAAACAGATGGTAAATGCTAGTGGACATTTTTCTTCATATTCGTGCTTGTGGGTAAAAAAGCAAAAAGAGGGTTGTGATAAAAAGTTGGAATAAATTTTTGCGGCATCAAGCAAAGGCTTCATTCACAACATCCAGCCACAGCTGGCAGTCATTTGGTAGCTGACTCCTTTGACGGCTGTGGTCCTCTGGGAGTGAATTACTGGGGGCTTTTCCTTTCTTTTCCATGCACTGAGCTCATAACCCCAACACTTCCTCCCACAGCAGCCTTTACAACAAGCTGGGAAGACTCTACCTTATAGCATGAATGAAACAAAGATGTCAATAAAAGAGATTATTTGTATTTGGAAGCACAGCTGAGATGTCTCAAATGATTCTGCTTCCACATTAAATTTGTCCCCTTAATAAAAATATAGTATTGTTCAAGTTCTCTTCTTTCCTTTATACTTTTTTCTTCTTCTGTTCTGAGTGTTCTAAGTGTTTTTTGTAAATCTTGTTGATTTTTGCCTGATTTGGGTTGGGTTGGGTTTTTAGCATGTTGTATTATATGTTATAGGCCTGTGTGTGTGTATATATACACATACTGTATATACACATTGTATATAAAACATTTTTAATGAATTTTTGAACTAAAAAATTTAAAATATTATAGGCTATATATAATTTATATAATTGGCTCTGATGTCTCTATAGTGGCTAAACATGAGATATAATTTGTTTTGGGTAAATCTAACGATAGTCTTAGTTCTCATTAATCTATTATTTGTTCAGAGCAAATACTTTTGTCTGAGGGCAAAGTCTCATTATGTTATAATTTAAATAACTTTAATGCTGTATATCAGAGCGCTGCCTTTGTACTTTTAACTGAATTGCCTAGCAACTTTTATGATGGCTGTTGTTGTCTTTTATTTTTAAAATTAATATTCAATAAACAATATTTTATATAAATAATAGTATTTAGTATTGGGAAACGGTGTGTGATATACGTGTGTGTGTGTATGTATGTATATATATATATATATATATATATAGCTATATTTCATGTAATGTTTGCCATTCAATCTATTTGAACTGACCTATTGCCCCCAACATATATACGTGTGTGTGTGTATGTATGTATATATATATATATATATATATATATATATATATATATATATATATATATATATATATATATATATATACATACATACACACACACACGTATATATGTTGGGGGCAATAGGTCAGTTCAAATAGATTGAATGGCAAACATTACATAGCAGTATTTGACATCCAATCTCTTTTAACTTGGTCCCCAATTTCACATAGCCTGTTTTATGTTGTATACATTTATTTTTTTTTTACCATAATTAATGTTAGTCCTCTTGAGTGTGCTCTAAAAGATTATATTATTCTTAAATGTATATATAGAGAGAGAGTAAATCGATTCAATATCTACTAAACAGACAAAAATTGGAACATTCAGTAATTTTAAATGTTGTTTTCTAATTGGATTATTTCAGTTCAAAGTAATTGGATGGCAAACTTTTTTAATTTCACATCTTTTATGTTGTATACATCTCTCAGATTTCTTCATCATGATTGAATTCAATTATGCTAACTCAGAGATTGAAAGATGCTTCCCTCATGAGTGCGCTCTTAAAGACATGCAGGGCTCCTGTTGTTCAGTCTGTGTAAAGGACCTTGAACTTCATTATCCCAGAGTGCTCTCTGATGTTTTCCCCATAGAAACTGAGTTGGTTTTGCAGCACACAAAAAGAGAGAGAAAAACACAAGTGGGAGGGCTATTGTTGCCCACCTCTCCACCCTTAATGAAATTCCAAACTCCCTCTCATCCTCCCTTCATTAGTTAGTTAGTGGGTGTGATGTAAGGAAGAACATGTATGCCCTTCTACTTTTTAACACATCATATAGGGAAATAGCCAAACATACACATAAATATAGACGTATAGGCCCTTCTACTTTTTACACACTTTTTAACACATCATATAGGGAAATAGCCAAACATACACATAAATATAGACGTATAAAATATTTACATTAACCTATACATTTTAGAGTTGATTAAAACTTACCGTCCTAGTGATCTATAGCTCAGTGGTTCTCAATTCCTGTCCTGGGGTACCACTGCTCTGCACATTTTGTATGTCTCTCTTATCTGACGCCCTCAGTTCAGTTCATGGATCTCCCTCTAACGACCTGATGATCTGAATCAGGTGCGTTAAATAAGGAAAACGTACAATGTGCAGAGCAGTGGTACCCCAGGACTGGAATTGAGAACCACTGAGCTAATTTTCATGCATGTATTACATACTATGGTGAAAGTTTTATATTTCTAAAGCACTCAGACACTATTTCAATGTTTTTGTCTGAACGTCACTGCTTAATTCATCAATAATTTAACACCCATTACCTGCCAAAGGCAGCGTGTTAAGCCACAGCTTAATGCTTAATGGAAATTATGCACTTTGAGGAAAGGCGGAACCATTTGTAATCGCCACAACAAAAGACTGCGCTCAACCTGGCTGACCAGTGGAACTGTACACTCATCCTGTAATTGCAGGCTTCCCTGAAGAGCTTCAATGCTTTGGCCAGGCCATGTGAGGTTTAAACACTTCTAACATCAAACAAAGAAGGTCTAGAAGAGCTCAGGAGTCTGTGTCATTTTTAACATGATGAAGGCTCTGACTCTCATAGCTCATGATAGGGAAAGTGTGAACAATGCATCTTTAATCCTCTGCCAGTCTCATTCCAGGCGTGTGTGTGTGTGTGTGTGTGTGTGTGTGTGTGTATTCACTGCACTCAGATAACAGTCTTTCCACCGAACAGCCACAATGAACAAATGTGAAGAAGGGAAATGAAACTTTCTTACTCATGTTCTTACATGTAGTGGAACAAACAGGTCAACAACAGAAACATCCATTATGTAATAAAATAAATGTTCTCATAATAATACAAAATAAAATTACATTAATTTGCAGAAAAGTTTTTTTAATGCACACATAATTTATTATTATTATTATTTATTAATTAAAGCATAACCTATCATTCCTGCATTATAAAACCGTCTAAACCAGGGGTCTCCAATCTCTGTCCTGGAGGGCAGGTGTCCTGCAGAGTTTAGCTCCAACCCTAATTAATCACACCTGAACCAGCCAATCAAGGTCTTACTAGGCATACTAGAAACTTCCAGGCAAACTCTGCAGGACACCGGCCCTCCAGGACCGAGTCTGGAGAACCCTGGTCTAAACCGTGTAGGTGAGAT
>NW_015552557.1:966526-967503 GCF_001515605.1 Sinocyclocheilus anshuiensis
AGGCATACTAGAAACTTCCAGGCAAGCTCTGCAGGACACCGGCCCTCCAGGACCGAGTCTGGAGAACCCTGGTCTAAACCGTGTAGGTGAGATAACAGAGACAACCTATGTTACTGACGCCACCTGCTGATTATACAAGAGTATTAGCTCAGGCTTTTATACAAATAAACAATGAAACGCTAGAAAAACACTCTTAAAAATCCAAATAAATAAATGCATACATACATATCAAATTGTCCTGCTCACACATAAGGCTCACAGTTAACTGGAAATAAATTTAAAGTGATACTCCTTTTAGTTTCTGTGCAGTTGTTGCTTTAAAGATTTATTTATGTTTGATCTAACCTTAATTTACTAACATTAATTATTCATTTGCTCTCCAGGACCGAGTCTGGAGAACCCTGGTCTAAACCGTGTAGGTGAGATGAGATAACAGAGACAACCTATGTTACTGACGCCACCTGCTGATTATACAAGAGTATTAGCTCAGGCTTTTATACAAATAAATAATGAAACGCTAGAAAAACACTCTTAAAAATCCAAATAAATAAATGCATACATACATATCAAATTGTCCTGCTCACACATAAGGCTCACAGTTAACTGGAAATAAATTTAAAGTGATACTCCTTTTAGTTTCTGTGCAGTTGTTGCTTTAAAGATTTATTTATGTTTGATCTAACCTTAATTTACTAACATTAATTATTCATTTGCTTTTCATTGAATTTTCACTCTTGAATTTCTAGTAAATTTCAGTAAAAAAAAAACTACTCCAGTGTTTTGTTTTTTTTACTGCTTTGAAAAATCTGTTTCAGTTTTTAACAGTACTCTTTTATTATTTATTATCAAATAGTATAGTTTTATTCATGTTTTTGAACTAGCAATTTTTTCCGTTTTCTTTAGTTATTCATTATTGTTTTTTGGTCTATATAATAGACAAAAATGTCTATATAATTTTATGTCTATATATATATATA
>NW_015552557.1:971095-997941 GCF_001515605.1 Sinocyclocheilus anshuiensis
CTTACATATATATATACACATACATACAAACATACATATATATCTATATATATATATATATATATATATATATATATACACATACATACAACTACTCAGTTCACCTTTCAGTTCACATTTATTGTATTTCAATTAACGAAAATGCTTTTTTTATAGCTTTGGTTTTTGTTAACCGTAATAACCCTAGTGAGGCACATTAAATAAATTATTGTCATATTAAATAATAATAATAATAATAATAATACTTTTTAAACTAATCAGTGAATGCTTATGACATCATTAAATATTAATAAAGATGAACTTTAATCATTAAGTTAAAATGATGGTAGTTAGTTGTAAAGTCTAAGCCTATTGATTTTAAAATCAAGATTGTCCTGCAATATACAGGCCTACAGTGGAAATGGCATCTTTCATGTTCAGACTCCTTTATTAGGGAGGAATGTAGTTCTAATAAATTACCATCTCGATAAGTAACGAAGCATTCCACTACAGCCACAAGAAGGCAGTATCACACCAAAAACTACCACAGCTGGCTTTGAATTAGAAACACAGCTGCTACAAAACAGTATTAAAGTCACATTCTATATCCATTAAATGTAGCTTTTACTCTTAAATGAGACTGTATGCATAGGCTACTGATTTAAATAAAAAATAGTAATAGTGATCATTTGCATTTCTTTTTATGCAGTAGCTCAGCAGAGACGATTTACAAATCATGCTTGACAAATTTATTTATTTTTTGATTTTTTTAATGTCTAATAAAACTACCAGACCGCACGCTGACATTGCACAGAATGTCCCAGATCTCAAGAACGGTTTGCATGTCTCTCAAAAGACTCCATGGAATTTGACTACATGCCACGACTGTGCACATCAGGTATGCGACAAACCGATGTCTTGCGGCTGCCGTTCACACACAGGAGGAGCACATTTCCCGTCAAACAGCGCGTTCAGGTGCGCAGCATTTGCATAGGCGATCGACAATAAATGACGAGCAGCAGTACAGTTTGGCTCATCTTCTATTCCTCGTTAACATTCATAGGCCAGCGGCTGATAAAGGTTATTTGGGTGCTAGAGGTTAAGACGTACCACGCCTTGCCCTAATAAAGAGGGCACACAAGTGAGAGCCGCAGGGGTGATCAGTGGGGCAGATAAAGTCCTCCAGCTTTCAGCACAGTCACTCTGAATCAGAAAAGAGCGAACTGATGAGATCAAAATGTCTCCAGAAGTACAGTGATTGGCAACCTTGGTCAAACATGCGCTATATTTACAAATTAATTACTGTTTATGCATTTAAGATTTAAAACAGCCACGTCTCGCCTTCCACATACACGATTATATATTAAAATAATACTGAATGGCTATTTGCAGCAGCTTTGGTTGGTTCAGCAAATAACCATTTTCGTGTCAAAAACTAAGCTTCTCAAGTTAGCTAGTTAGTTACATTACATTATACGTTACATTACAGATTCTTCAGATAAATGTATTGATTTCTTAGTTTTTTAAAGCACTGGTGTACTAGTTTTTCTCACACTACTAATTTTGTCGTGAAACTTAAAACATTTCTTTAAAAAAAACAAAAGTTTTTGCTTCGACCTTAAAAAAAGCATGTAGTTGTTACCCAGCAAGCAATAGCCGTCACTTCAACGTCTCGGGTAAGTATAGACGCGATATAGTCCGGCTATGTGTAACCCACTTCTAGCCCAAATAACCTTGAATTTGGTTTCATGTCGTTTTTTGGCCAAATAACTTGTGAGATTTATGATATTCCATCATGTAAGCAAAGTCAACAGGTTTACAGGGTGTTTGGTTTCATTTCTTTGAAATGTTCAATACGTAGCCTGAGCGTACCTTAACTATATTCTAACTTACTGTATGTCCTTAAAAACTCTTTGGGATGTACTGTTGATTCAATCATATTAAATATTATAATGTACTTAAAATGGACATTTATTGGAATTAAAACGATGAAGGCCTATTTAAAATAGCCTACACTCTAAAAAATGCTGGGTTATTTCAACCCAACTTTGGGTCAAATTTGGACTAACCCAACTTTTGGGCTAAAACTGTAATGTAAAAATTTAACCCAACAGTTGGGTTAGTCCATATTTGACCCAAAGTTGGGTTGAAGCAACCCAGCATTTTTTAGAGTGTATAGAGATATATATTTCTACGCTATTTTAATGTTTTTTAATGCACCGAGAAAACATAAGTAGCCTAATTCTATTGTAGGCTACTAACTTGCACAGAAGCTGAACTTACTTTATTTCAGCTCTGCTAAAATGTCTGCAACATTTCGCATCTTCATTATCACTATAACAGCTAAAGTCCCCAAATGCTGAAGTTTGGAGACGTTAAGTCGCGAGGCGGAGAACAGCCTTTGCTTCGCCCCCAGGGCTGCAAAGAAAAAACACAGAGGCGTGGAGCCAATGGGAGCCGAGGGTCCACCCAAGTGCCCTATAATTCAGAGTTTCTCATACTAGATCCCTGCCATTACCTTCAGTGCTTCAACCGAGGGAGTTCGAGAAAGCAGCTCATCGAGGATTTTGTGTTACAGGCATCGTCCTAAACTAAACGTCTGCATGTTTTGTTCACGTCTGCCTTGGAAATAAAGTGGACAATCGTTGGTGTTTTTTCTTCTTCTAAAGGATGAGTGGACCGACATATGACAGGAAGATACGTGGTATTTCATCCGATCTTTCAGGCTCTATGAGTTGCCATCCGACTTCTAAGGACTCTCCGACTCTTCCAGAGTCTTCGGCTACAGACATGGGTTATTACAGCAGCCATCACGAATACTACCCGAATCCACCATACCCTCAGCAGATTAATTCATATCATCAGTTTAATCTGTCTGGGATGGGGGCATCAGCTGGACCTTACCCCACCAAGACAGAGTACCCTTACAATACTTTCAGACAATACGGACAGTACAACAGAGACCTGCAGACGCCACCACAAAGCGCAGGTGAGATATTTATGTAGTATTTATTTGTTTTTAAATATGACAGAGGTAGGCTATATGCATTGTTAAATCAGCAGCTTTTGTCGTCTTAATATCGGTATAAAACAGGCGTTTCTAAAGATGATAAAACTGTGTTTTGAGCGGCTCGATTACTGAGAAACGTAAGTTCGAGTTTCTCCTGAGAAAAAAAACAATTTGTAAATCGAGTTATTTACATGTTTGGTTGTTTTGCATTTACTCTATATTATTATCATCCTATTAAAGTCATTTATTTAAAGGATTGTTATACATAAAACATATTTAAGCAGGGTAGAAAGTTGCCTCTACTTTATCACAACAGACTTGCGGTCGCTGTAAAACAATTATGACATGTTTATTGCATCTGTAACGCGATTAGTCATTATTACTCGGTGCTCAGTCTAGGCTAGATGTCACGATATTTTAGTAGGCCTACAAATTACACGATACAGCCATACCTACAAAACTGAAGATGATTTAACTATGCCGTATTTATTTCTCAGATTGGCATTTCTTTATCTGATATTGCCTACCAGAGCTGACATACATTATATTTTACTCATAGAATGTCACTCGTTTAATTTTCAAAAAGCAGATTTGTTTAATTTAACGAGAGTATTTTATGAGTTTGAGTGACTTTTTAATTTGCGTCACAATCCCAAAATGAAACCAATCGGTTTTCGTTTTTTTTTTTTAGCTGCTGTAATAATCCTACTTTGCCATAACATGGTCTATAATTGTATTCTTTCCAGTCAAAGAAGAACTAGAGACTGAAGTTCGGATGGTAAACGGAAAACCCAAGAAAATCCGCAAGCCGCGCACCATTTACTCGAGTTACCAGCTCGCCGCACTGCAGCGCCGCTTCCAGAAGGCGCAGTATCTGGCGCTGCCGGAGAGAGCCGAGCTCGCCGCACAGCTGGGGGTCACGCAGACACAGGTAATACTGGAGCTCAAATTCATTTACAATACTGTTAATATAATTACTGGGCTGCTACTTGACGTTGCGTTAACAGCTTAAAGCGATTTCCTTCTGTCCACTGATTTCCACTGAGCACACTGAGATAAGGATAAGCTTATCAGGTCATAAAACATTGCTCATGTCAGATGTGTTGAAACGTTATTGCTCGTATTTTTACCATCATAATTAATAAATTAATAATTGTTATTTATTTGCAGTGTTTGCAACAAAAATATGTGGAAATCATTTTCTTTCGTTATCATTTTTCAAAAGATATCGCTGTGGGTAGTGTCATATGGCCATTACAAATCGACATCTTATTTATGTCTGAACATATAGGCATTATGTGCACTGTAATGTATATACAGTCATCATTATGTTCTAATAACATCTTTGTTTTTATCCATTTAAGAATATTTTCACCTCAATTTTCTTCATAAGTGATTTAATTCAAAATGTCAGTGTATATTATGTAATGACTATTTTAAACATTTCAGCTTTATTAAGGATTTCATAAGTCTGATACATTATATAAATGTAGCCTTAACGTATTTTCGAGGCGCAATCTGTCGAGATAAACGTCACGTACCTAAACGTCTTTTAAGTGTTTGTTGTAGCCTATATTAGTGATCTGTAAAAGTATAACTACGTTACTTGCATACTCAGTCGCATACATTCGCTATAAATGGTCAAAAATATTGAAATTGTATATATCATTATTATTATTACTGAAATGATCAAACACTGTTGTTTTTATATTTAAAACATATATATGATGTATAGGTTTATATTTACCAAAATCTCCCAACATTTTTTTTCCTTTGTGGGGGATTCAAGGGCACTTTAGCAGCACTTTGGTTTTTCTTAAAAAAAAAGAATTTTCCTATGCTACTGCTGTTTGCAGTGTCCACAAGAAAACTGACGTGAACGTGCTTTTCATTTTTTGAACAGGTCAAAATCTGGTTCCAGAACCGGAGGTCCAAGTTCAAGAAACTTTACAAAAACGGCGAGGTTCCGTTGGAGCACAGCCCGAACGCCAGCGACTCCATGGCCTGCAACTCCCCTCCATCCCCGGCTGTTTGGGACAATAACGCGCACTCTAGCCAGGTCAACCGGGGACAGATCCCCCAGCCACCCCTCAGTTCCACACCACCCTACATGGAAGATTACAGCAATCACTGGTACCAGCAGGGATCACATTTACAGCATCCAGTGCACCACCCAGGACCACCACAGAGCGTGGGGGCTGTGTATTAACAGACACTGACGGAAGAGTTTAATATAAGAGGGAAAAGACTTTTGGAAAAACTCAACATAAATAAGCTGAAAGATGCTTCACAAGTAGCCTATCTGGAGTGGAACAGCACACCTGTGTTGGCATTTTGTGGACTATTTAAACGCATATATGTCGTTAAGAATGCTTTGTGTTGAAATAACAGTGTAATATTAATAACAATGTTTTAATGTGTACCTGCTACTCAGACCTGTTTCATATGCACATAGGTGTAGGTTAAACAATGTAAAGGAAGTTCAGAGTGGATTTAAATTATTATGTTTTATGACTTTCTTTATCTTCATGTTTTGTTCATTGATAGGTACATATTAAAAATGTTTTAAAGAACGATTGAACCCCAAATTTAGTTGGTATCAGCCTCACCACCCACAATGTGGGCTGGTGTGGCGCGCGTCAGAGACTCAGGACATAAGTTATAAAGACTTGTACAAAATGTTGAAAGCTGTACATAAGTGTTTAAATAAACCTGAACCACTAAATTCGTGTTACTTCAGAGACTGCGCGGTGGTGCTCGAACCATTTTATATTCCTGTAAGTAGTTGTATTGTTATTCTGTCAAACTGAATAAATGCGAATTGAAAACATTTCTTCGTTTGATCTGTTTGCTTTCTGCCACCACATGCAGCTTCCCTGAGTTGAGTAGTTGCAAAATTCCGTTTGATATTATTTACAAATCTGAAGTTTGCCGTGATATCGCATTGTTTGGGCTCTTAGGAAAGGGTTAAGTCAGACAGATGTTATTTTGTGATGTGTTTGCATGCATAAGCCTGGTAGGGCTGCGTGCAAAGAAGCTGTAGGAGGCGACATGCGAGCAGACATGTTGGAGTCACTGGATTTTATTAGTATTCTGTTGGCAGATAACAAAATAAGCTACAGCGAAGGAGCGGGTGACTACTGAAATAAAGCCCTGAGCTTTAGGGATAGTCGGTCACAACAAGAATAGACAGGGCAAACAAAGGCATCAGACGTAGGCCTAGAAAACCCCCAAGAGGTTCCTACAGGTATATGCAAATTACAGAGCGACGGTATTTCAAAGCGGTATTTAACACGTTCCCTCCCAGATTCCTCCTTTCCGCGGTTTTGGTTTCTTTTTCATACCAATAAGTAATATCGGTCTGTAAGACAGTGTAATGACGTTGTGTAATACTGTACGTAGAATATCCACATAATATTGGCTAACGCATTCAAAGTTCCTGTACGTTCGAATTTGGAGCATTTTTAACTCGACTTTTACCGTGTAGGGGTAGACTGAGTACATTTGAGACGTGTACTGTTGAAACACCTTAAATAACTTGCATACACAAAAACCCCAAGCCGTGATTTTTGCTCCAATCATGTGTATTAGTGTTCTCTTTGATCGTGGGAAATTTGAAATGTGTGCGTCTTTCCACTCCGAAAATATCGGCAAAAGTTAAAGTGAAAAAAGGTGAGATCTTCATTTCACCATGTCCTTTCCACAATGAATAGCTTATTATTCGTTTATGATTGTTAAACTTACCATATATCATTGCAAACGTTAATCTGTGCTCTAAAAATAGACATTTTATGATATTGTGCCATGCAAGGTCTTTTCATAATCTAGAGAAACGTGCGAGTATCTCAGTGGGGTACGGTTGAGACACAGTGTATCAACTGTATACCCGGATTGGTGTCCTATTGCTTCACATGCTGTTTAGTTGTACAGTTATGATAATAGGCTAAAAGTCACATTTACACACATGCTACGCAAATTCTGTTAAAAATTATATTTGTGATATTTTAACTGTCTATTATTAATGGACATGTTTTCTAACATGAAGGTTAAAAGGATTACATAGCATTTTAAGAAAAATACAAGGTGGTAAAGTGGGTACAGTTGATACACCCTTTATAGGTCGCTATGTATACAGTAACAGTTCAATCATAGAAAATAAAATGCATATTCAGAGGCTGTGTGTGTTTGTGTACTGGTATTACATACGTTATGGGGGCCAAATGTCCCCACAAGTATAGTAATACCAGTAAATTCTAACCTTATGGGAACAATTTTTAGGTCCCCATGAGGAAACAAGCTTATAATTCATACAGAATGATTACAAAATGTAAAAATGCAGAAAGTTTCGAGTAATCCTTTCCATTCCACAAAAGGTTCTTTATAGTGGAAAAGGTTCTTTAGATTTTTAAAATGTTCTTCACAGTAGGAAAAATGGTTATTTTAAGAACTTTTCACTGAAAGGTTCTTCAAGGAACCAAAAATGGCTCTTCGAAACCCCCCATTTGGAATTTTAATGGAAATAAAGTAGTTCCAATACTTTTAAATATTCAGAGATGTTCCACATGGAAATCTCAATTCTGTTTAACAACAACCGTTGTAGCTTTAGTAACAAGAAGCATAAACAGTCCATCTGCGTGACCAGCACTGTAAATCTTGCATCCAAAAATACCGCTGTGATATCCAAAGCATAGGTGGATGTGGATGCTGATGCTGACAGGGATGAAAAGAAAAAACGTGAGCTGCCACTGTAGTTAGATTAATAGCATGACAGATCGAGATGGTTAAGATTGTTGGTTGGTGAACTGCGAGTCATTTCTGGTCATTTCATAGCTGTGGAATTCGTCATGACGATCTTATAATACCCGCCTCACTGTTGCATGCGATTGGGTTACTCTCCTACCTCCAACAGAGAAGAAAGAGTCATATTCACACCTAAAACCTGTCAGGCCACTTAGTTCTCTTTAAAACATGATAATCCCGTCATCTGTGTACAATAGCCATAGCTCAAACCCTAAGACATTTTATCCCCTCTAATGTGTTTACCACTTTCATCTGAGGTAGTTATGCCATAGGGTCCATAAAGAAACGGCTGTTATCTGTTTGATACAATATTTGCAGTTGTAGTTGGGCCATATGTAACGTATCTGCTTTCGGTTGGGCTTGTTCGTGGTGTGTGGCCTTCAATTACGGGCTGTGATCTAGGTGGCATCGTCTTGGGACACATCGCTCACTCAGAGAAACCTGTAGCCAAGCTGGGTGTGTGGGCTGACATGGTCACCTCGGCCCGTGTGCTCCGTCCGTGCCTGAACTGTTGAACTTGAACATGATAATACGATTCAGTGCACCGCAACACCTAAATAAAGATAGGCAGGGCCAATCTTTACGTGTTTGACGAGAAACCGTATCCAAAAAATGGCACTGGAGGCCTCTGGGGTGGTTGAACAGGAGGTCAACTGCGGTTGGGACATGCATATGTTGCCATGTAGAGACAGACGGCAGCTGCCTGACACCCGCTCAGAGCCCGAGTCCACAGGCTTCACTCAGCAGCATCGTTCTGCTCCAATTGTAAATAAGATCAAATGAGAGAGGTTTTCTTGACAGCTGTGAACCACTGAACTCTTTTTCACCCCCCAAACTGGGGAAGATTTTGGGAACCGGTTTCGTCCTTGTCCTTCAAATCTCCTCCAGGCCTCTAAATCCATTCACCGAAGACTCGTTCTCCGCAAACGCTGATGCGCCATAATTAAAACTCACCAGGCACCACAAAGTGCTGGAAATCAGTCCATCCCATCACCCTTTAGTGCTCTCCCAAATCAGCTTCCCAAGTAATTGCCCTGTTTGAAAGCCCCTTTTCTCTGCTTGTCCGATTTGAGCACCCATTATTCTAATCTCGAGATGTAAAATTGCCCATAATTTCCCTTGTGAAAGCTCGCTACTTCATTCAAAAACACTTGTCTTCTCTTCCCATGACTGTCATCTAAACGGAGCAACTCCACAAATCAAACTCAGGGATGGGAGTATATAAAGAGGTGCATGTTTAAAATCATTCCATACTTTAAGTACAGAGAGATGATTTCCATTTCAAGAAGTGTGATGGATTTTTAAGCGTGGTTTGTTACCTAGTGAGGGAAAGCAGGTAAGTGACTTTGCGCTAGTGATTTTCGACTAGGACTGTGGAAATAAGTAAGAAAATAACTGATTGTGGGACTGTAGAATCATCGCTGTGAATCTCCCACAGATGTTGCGGAGGCTCATAAATGCGTAGTATTGTACATAATATTAGAGTTTCATGCAAGGTTTTGGAAGAATTTGTCATTATTGTTCTGTGCATGAGAGTTGCATGTGGCAGGCATTATTTGATCTTATAATATGGCATGTAATAAAATTTAATTTACATAAATGCATTTTAATTTACATCATTTCAGTTTGTGATGGATTAAAACAGATTTATTCCAAGCTGAAAACCCCCACAGTGTGCTGAAATTGTGGATCTGAGGAGCTTGAAATGACAAGAGGTGCTTTGTAATATGCCTCTTTAAATAAGGCTGTTTGGACAAGACCCTGTTGAGTGAGCCAGGTCAAAGTCAGGACAAGTGGACCCCACATTCCTCCAGGTGGCATCTTATTACAGTGGATCAGAGCAAAAACAGCACCCTTTATTTTGTGATGGTTCATGATCTTTAATCAGTACATTGCTTTTAATATTGATGCATTGCAAAGACCTAAAAACCTGTAATTAGACTTAGACTTAGTCACCTTTATTTATTTAGTGCTTTATACAATACAGATTGTGTCAAACCTGCTTTACAGTGTTAAACAGGAAAAATCTGTGCTGATAATGCAAAAGGACAATAGAAAACAGTCAGTTTATCAGTTAAAGTCAGTTCATTGTTGATGATGTCATTGTCCAGCTCAGTTCAGTTCTATTCCGATAGTGTCTGTGCAGTCAAGTCCACAATGTTGCCAGAAATTGTGTATTATAATATATATATATATATATATATATATATATATATATGCTACACTGAGGATTGAACAACTGGCAATTTCAGTCTCGGTTGTTGTTGTTGTTGTTTTTACTCAACAAATAATAGTGGAGAACTGGATGTACAATTTTGCTTTACACTGCAGTCACTCTTAAAAATAGAGGTTCTTAATTGGCATCTATGGTTCCATGAAGAACCTTTCTATTGCAGAAAATGGTTCTTTAAATTATTAAAATGTCCTTCACACTAAGGGGGGAAAAAATGGTTATTTTAAGAACTTTTGACTGAAAGGCGCTTTGAGGAATCAAAAATGCATCTTCTATGTGAAAACCCCTTTTTGGAACCTTTATTTAAGAGTGTATAATAAAAAGTCGCGTCGCGTTTTTCGACCTCTTTAGACGCAAAATAGGCTACATCGATACAAAATGTATCTTCCACTAAATAACCACAACAGAAATAAGCAGACCATAAATCACTGTGAATCACATGAAATGAACATCAGCGTAATTTGGGATGCGTAATTAACACAAACATCTTGTTCACGGTGTTTAAAATAGTTTAAGCATTGCAATGTACGTTTAATTATCTATGTTCTCTCCTGCGTTTGATTGAATGCTGTGGTGATTTATCATGGTGGCATCACGACATCAACTCGTTCAGTATTTTACCACAACATTGGAAAGAAAGGAGGAAAACAAACGTGGAAAAGCACATGTTTGCTGATTTGATACAAAACGTCTTGAAGTTCGATATAGTCACGTAGGCTATTTATCACTGCATGGATCACATTTTATTTCTATGATTCTGATGAAAGATATTAAGGGTATTTGAATAGAAACACACAGACTTCAAAACCCAACTTTTCTGCTGCAATGAGCATCTAATTGTTATTGGTTATTCATAATTCGGCTGTTAGCTAATCTATCCAGCTGTTCGCGTAATTTATTTCTGCAAAAAGCAGAACGATTAGCAACATTGAAAATAAGACTCTGGGGCAATATTTCCAAAATTAAATTCATTTTGACCCTCTGGACCTGAAAGATTTTTGTGTGTGGATGTTCTCTTATGCATCCGATGTTTGAAGTACTAAAATATTAGTGGTTTTGTAGGAGATAAAATCAGAAATTTCTATACAAAATCATAGGATAATTTAAAACAAGTCACAATTCCATTCATATTGAAAGTAAAACAACAAGCAGACAGAACCCGACAAATAAAGTGCTTCAGGATGACACGATGTTTAAAAATAAATCTCTTTAAATATATATATATAAAAAAAAAACCCTAGTCAGAGGCGAATAAAAACAGATCATCTTCAAGTGCCTTGATCATAAATAATTCATAAATCTCAACCTCTAATATTCCCACACCTGGACAACGGGAAAAACGCAAAATTTCTACAACATGGATACTGAGATGTTGGCAGCTTCGTTTAATCTCGTTCAATCTCATTCTGTGCTATTTTTGCTTAATTTATTCCAGAACGCTAATTTACAGGCCTTCATATATCTATTTTCCCTCGCGTTTATTATTAACAATATTATTAAAATTGCTGTTCAAACATGACTGGCATTATACGCCGTTCATATGGTTTTGAATAAGCTATGTACCATGTTATTTGTACCAAACCTTCTTAAACTGAGAACAAGCGTTATTACCTCCATTCTACGGACATCTTAATTTAAATATCGACATTCTAAATATTTCTATAAATCATTCACAACATAGCAACACTTTCGTCTTTCCATAAATCCTTTATTTCAAGCACATTGTAAAAGATCTGAAAAAGTTGAAAAGCTACTGAATTATATAACATGGGAGTCAGTGGGAGTAAAACACAGTCCTTTCAAACACACTAAAACACATGAACACTGTAAAGGAAAGCACCTTCACAGGTTAGACAGGTGTCAACACGGAATGGAGTCTCTCTGGCTCTGTTTTCCCGATTTCAATCACATCATCTGAGGTCTGGGCACAGGATCCTGGTGGTGCGGGGGATACCAGTGCCCGTAATTGTTCATATAATTGCTGGGATGCATGGGTGGCGCTTTGTTGGCCATAGAGGCCTCCCAGAGCTGAGACAGACCCGGAGAGCAAGGAGGTGATGAGGAGGTGGTGTGAAGCAGCTCCCCTTCAGGTCCACTGGGGCCATGCTTCATTATCTTCTTATACTTGGAGCGCTTGTTTTGGAACCATATTTTCACCTTCAGTAAACAGAACAGAAAAAAAGAACATTAAAACACTTGCAACAAAAATGGAGGCCACATTTTTTTACAATCTATTTTTTACAATCGCTTTCAAGACATCAGAGGTCTATTTTTTTATGATATTGACACTCTGAAGAATTTGCCAGACAGCTTGAACAGTCTTTGTTGAGATGGACTCAGTGACATTGCTGCGTTTCATTACACACGTACTAAGCAATTGTTCCGCCCTGCCATTTTTATAAAGGCAGTGAAGCATGTGTCTGACAACAACAATCACAGCGTAAAAATAGGTTTAAATTTAGTTGAACTGAAATGACTTCCAGAGAGCTTGTTTGGCAGATTCTGATAAAAGAATCAGGAATACATTTAGCATTGGAGTTAGTACATATTGATGCTAAAGCCACCCACAAATATGTAAAGGGATAGTTCACTCAAAAATGAAAACTCTCTCATAATTTATTCATCCTCAACCCTGTATAAGTCTCTTTCTTCTGTTGAACATAAAAGAAGATCATTTGAAGAATGCTGGTAGCCAAACAGTTGCCGGTAGCCACTGACCTCCATAGTATGGAAAAAAATATAATGGAAGCCAATGGTTACTACCAACATTTTCAAAGAAACTCATACAGGTTTGGAACAACTTGAGGGTGCACTGCTCAAAAAAATTCTGTCGTTATTTACTCACTTCAGCAGCACTTTTACATACACCAAACGTGACAGTTTTATTCCTATCTATATTCTGAAGCTTTTTACAGAGGGGTTTGTTCATTCATTGGATTTATATAATATACTGTTATTATTAAATTTACTGTTTTACATATTTATATATATTTTACTTTAAAAAGAGTTTCTGTATTTTCTGATATAAGGAGCGATCAAAATTGATATTCAAATCCCCTCAGTTAAAATCTTTGGCTCTAATATGTCAACAAAATGAAATATAAATGTTCACATTTCTCTTCTGGAAATTAATTCAGATTTCAGAAATAATGCCTAATTTGCATTTTTAAACAACATGTCAGAAAACACAAAACAATTTCTTAATGTACTGTTACTAATATCTATTGGTTAAATTTTCACCTGTGGTTTTAAAACTTGTTGATTTATTTTAATGTATGACCAGATGGTTATGGTGGTGAGAGTATTCTGGAATTACAATATAACTTATACCTTTAAATGCATTTATTTCACTGCGAATACATTGGCACACAAATGTTTGAGAAGTGTCCTTTAATGATGTGGGAGTTTACGGTTCCTTTGCCAGAATGTGCACTCAATTTAGAAACACCTTGGAGAGCGAGACCCGAAATTGTGCCTTCGGAAAAATTCAGCTGAACGCCTGCACGAAGCCACACTGCAAGGCTCAGTCAGAGAGCCCACCTAAAGGAGTTTCCATAACCTCAGACAATCAAAATCTATGCAATGGGTTTTTACACAATGTTATTAGTTTGGCTGTCAGCAGATTTAATAAACACGCGTAAAAAGGATTTTCTGTTTTATTTCCAAAGATCGGTTTGCCAAACAGCTTTTATGGTGAGGTGATGGATTCCAGACCTATGTTATATGTGCAAGGAGGGACTTGGAAAAGCCAAAAGCGTGTGCTGTGTGGCACTTGTTTATGCGCCTTCAATCACATTTATGGATCAAATGGAAGCTGGCAGCTATGCTCTGGATTTCAAATCGTTGCCGCCAATATTGCATACACTTTGTATCACTGTAGTAGGTTTGAATTATGCGTTTGCAACCACTGTCTGAGGTGAATGTGAGAGGCATTCGTCAACCTATGACAGGAACACTTAGATGTGCTTTGATGAAAACCAAGGCGTAATCAGACAGGAAACTCCTTATAGCTGAGAGACAGACTGAACTCATTCTCCATGGCCGAAAATGTGGTGCAACCTGTCACACGCAGGGCAGCAAGTGTATAACGTAAATGGAGAGGGAGGGAAAGAAACGAAGAAGGAAGGCTGTGAATGAAAAACCGAGCAAGAATGATGGGAAGGCTTACACTATGTATGCCATGGGCAATATAGCTGCACCCAGGCTTATGTTTGGTTTCCATTTTTTTGCCACACTCATACACATTTCTGATGCATGCATCAATATTTTACTGTTCATTCCTGTATGTGTGTGTCAACAAGAGGGATTTATAAAAATAAATCAATGTCCAAAACACCACCCAACAGGAACTCATTAATGGGCATAACATCAACATAACAAGCACAGGCATATGACTTATAAATCAATTAGCTTTCCCTAAGAGAACGCATTCAAAACATACACACTGAGCAAATGGGATATTTAAAATGGGATAGCAGATGGGTTTTGCTAAAATACACTAGAGAAAGTCAGTCTAGTGTACATGCAGAACTAAAACTCAGCATCCATTTATCTCATCCACTGGCCCAGAAATGCCTGTATTTTGTTAAATCAATCACACGAGTGAGCGGCTGGATATCTATTATTAAGCATAAGGCTTAAGCAATCAAGAATAAATTATTCTTGGGATAAGAGCTGGAAAAAACACTCTCTCATACTGTAAAGACTAAGAACACAAAAGCGAGTGTGCTAACTTAAAAATGAAAGTAAAGGTCGGATTAAACGAAATCCTCACTTAGCTTTAACAATACTGAAACAAATCAGCCTACTTGCGTATACATGACACAAAGCACATAAATGCTCAGAAACCAGCAATGACTGACTCATCATGGTCTCACCTGAATGTTCATCCAGTACGATACGGAGTTAAAGCCTCACCTCAGCGTAATTACTTTCAGATAGATTTGCAGGTATTTCAGCACTTGAGCCTCACAAGAATGCATGCATTTTATTGTATTAAAATATCAAACCAAATGGCATTTGCAGTTGCAAGTTACACTAGCCTTTATCACAGAAGTAAGTTCACTTTAAATCAAATGGGGTTTTGGTGATTTTTAGTGAATGTATTAAGTCCTCTCAAGTTCACACAGGCGTCCTACCAGAGTAACCACAAGCATAGTTCATCACATCAACATTAACTACACTCTCAGAAAAAAAGGTACAAAAGCTGTCACTGGGGCGGTACCTTTTGTAAATTTTAGGTACTAATATGCAGTGTTGGGGGTAACGCATTACAAGTAACGCGAGTTACGTAATCAGATGACTTTTTTCAAGTAACTAGTAAAGTAACGCATTACTTTTTAATTTACAAGAGAATATCTGAGTTACCTTTTCAAATAAGTAACGCAAGTTACTTTTTTTTCTCCAGTTTATTGATTGACAGCTGTCCTGTCCCCGTGTTGAGAGAAATCAGAAGATGTTACTGTAGTTCTCCAATGTGAACTCTTTAGATACAAAAGTGTGCCTTTTGAAAATGTACCGCCCTAGTGACAACTTTTGTACCTTTTTTTCTGAGAGTGTATGAACATATTCCAAGTGTACAAATACTTTTCAATAACCAAATAATCTCAAAGCTAACAAAAGTTTGTTTTCTTTGTAAGGGTGTTATTTCTTTATAAATCCCACTCGTTTTGATATTTTGCCTTTAAAGTAGTTACTTTATAATAATAATCCTTTAAATGTATATGTTCAGTGAGGCTCAAGTCTCTAAATATTTTTGAGACAACCCTAAAACAACATATAAAATGGAAAAATGCTCAAATGCACATTTCTTAACAAATTAGGTTTTCCCGTGGTCCCAGAAGGGCGCCCACCTAGCTAACAAAATATGTTCTATAATATGTTCTGAGCTTTTTGCAAACATTAAGTTATGAAAATTCAAAACTTCCAGTTTTTTTTTTTTTTTTAAATGTTCTTAAAACTTTTTTTTTTTCTCTAAAAACGTCATTAAGGGAAATTCCATTTGATCATTTTGCATATGGGAACGTTACTTTTGAATGTTCTCTGAACGTTCTGAAACTTAAAATGTAAAAGAATGTTAGAAGAACATTCAACTTAAAGGGTTTCAGAAAAACATCACAGGAATGATGTACAGATAATGTTTTTGTGCTAAAGTTTTGAGAACATTAGATAACAGAACGAACGTTCTATTAATGTTACGTTTGTTCATAACTTTGAGCGAACACTGCCAGAACGTAGAACGTTCCCCGTTAGCTGGGCAAATGACAAATGCCATTATGCCGACGTCACCCTGAGGTTCTTCAAAAGATCATACTGTATATAACCTAATAAAATGTAGCCAAACCCATAATCTTGTTCCGCATCTGCTCTCAGAAATGTGCAATTCGTCCTGCCGTACTACTAACTGAAGACTAGGCCTCATACCGATCAGGAAGAACATGCTGCAGTTGTATGGTCCCAAACAGAAGTGGAGATGCTGGACATTTACCTGCGTTTGCGTTAGTCCCAGTTTGGCAGCTAGATCGGCTCGCTCGGGCAGCGCGAGGTACTGGGTCTGCTGGAAGCACTGGTGCAGCGCCTGCAGCTGAACACTGGAGTAAATGGTTCGCGGTTTGCGGATCTTCTTCCCCTTGCCATTAAGGCGAAGTTCACCATTCTCAATGACCGCTAACTTTTCGTGGTCTTCAGGCATGCAAACGAAATAAAACGACAGCATTATGACACAGTAAACGCTTTGGATAAATGTCTTCAAACAAGCAGGTTAGGCTACTAGCCTACTCTGTGAGAGAAATCGTAAATTATGACGCACTAAAGAGCTGTAACTGTCTGTTTGATTTACAATAGCCAAATAGGAGATTTATCAGGTGTTTAGAGGGAACATTAATGGGTCATCATTTAAGATCAGTAAACCATAATTAACGTCGCTTTAAAGTCAAATTTACAGGCCGACTTTAATGTTACAGCTTAAGTTTGTGTAGCTCTGTCGATGAATTGCTACAATCTGCAATGTTTATCTCGATATTAATGGCATTTTTTGATGAGTGCATTAATTTTATTGTCTCTAAGAGTAGCCGTACGTTACGTATAAGAATTAAACGTTTTAATGTTGCCTTTAAATCAAGTTTGAGGCCCACCAGGAAAAACGAGGTTAAGTAAGCTTAAAAACACAAATCCCTCCAATAAGCTTAAGAAAGAAAGAAAAATACATTTTTGCAAGAAAGTTGTTAAAATAAAAGATCAGGGCCTTGCAATACACACACCTTTGTGTTTGCCATTTGCAACTGATTTACCCGAGTTCACTGAAACTCTTGGTCTTTAAACTAATTAGACCATATGTGTGTGTGTGTGTTTTTTTTTTTTACTGAATCTGGTATGTATTTAAAATGCTGTGCGCATTAATTTAGCTACTGCTATAAATGCAATAAATATGTATTAGGCATAAGCCATGGCAGACATTAATCAAATAATGAAACACGCCTGCATAAAGTACTTCCTTTTTTCCATTACATTTTCTATAGAAAAAATGCATTAGCAAACATGCAGAATCTTTTAGGAAACACGTCGAAACCTCACATTCTGATGTTTTATGAAGATACTCGCTCGTTTCCTCAGCTCTCGTGTGCGCCAAAGTACTGCTGTGGTTGTTTGGCTGGTAAGGCATGTAAGCACCCGGAGCAGGAGCGCTCACCGGCCCGGGGTAGGCGTATCCCAGCGGCCGACTGTAATGGGACGCGGTGGAAGGGTAGGGAGCATCGTGCTGACGGTGTCCGCCTGAGTGCAATCCATGTACTGGGTAAATATTGTGTGCGAATCCGGATAAATTCTGCTGGTTGGTTGCATGTCCGTGGCCGAACTCTAAAAATGCTGATTTGGAAGGATCTGAACTATTCAGCGTATCAGGCATGAAACTCATAGACATCATTAACAGTCAAGTCCATAAAGCCCGACGATGGTCTGAGTGCTGCATTGAACGTTCACTGCGCACGAAAAAGCCCTTGAACCGGATCCATCCCAAAATAACCTGGGACAAAACAAACAACCACGAATTTCTAAATGAAAACCTATTTCCCAAAGTCACTGCAGTGAATCTCATAGGTGAAAACGAGTTTATCTTGTTCAAATCATGAGAAAACCGCCGCAATATCCAAGTCACCTCGGGCTCGCGGTCCTGTGTTTTTCTGACTGACTCGCGCTCCGCGAGAGTGCGCGTTGATTGGTGCGTCACGCGACACCGGGGAGCGCTAAATGAACTTGATGAGCATTTGCTATCGAATTATGCTGAGCCCTGATGTCGATCATATCACATAATAATGATCTTCAAATTAAACACAACCTTTATTGTATTGTATATTATATTAATAATAGAAATAAATGAATTATTTTTACGACTAGGCTATACAATCTGCAACCAACGACTATAAAACATAAAATAACGAAGCAACTTATATTAAAAATATTAATGAGTGTCAGTACACTCTAAAAAATGCTGGGTTAAACATAACCCAGTGCTGGGTTAAATAGGGACAAACCCAGCTATTGGGCTGTTTTGACCCAGCAGTTGGGTTGTTTTGACCCAGCGGTTGGGTTGTTTTGAACCAGCCCCTTTTTAACCCAGCGCTGGGTTATACTTAACCCAGCATTTTTTAGAGTGTATATTAATGCATGCTTCCTTTAATGCATTTCAGTGTATATTGGTGGTTTCAGTCACCTTAAAATGTGAGTAGGCCTATGTGATTTTTCTTGGATACACTAATTGTAGTTGTATGCAGTGATTGATTGCTTCCAAAACGTTTCACAAATAGAGTGGTTTGCGCCCAGTGTGACACTGGAACGGAACGGAGTTCCACCACCTTGCATTCAGAAAACTAAAATGATTGGAAGTTTGTTTGTTAATCCATTCCATTCCTCCAGTCCAGTTTTTGTTTGTTCCAGTAGGCTACACATATTCCTGCTGCTTTTAGCGAGCGGACTCGCAAATAAAAAAAGAAGAACAAACGGAATTGTTCTCTAAAATATTAGTTATGCTGGTAATAAAGTATTGGATACAGCGATTATTCACATTTAAAATACGAATTGTATACAGGCCTACACATAAATAGCCTATCGAATGAGCTGGAGTGTGTGAGCTTTTTTGGAAACTAAAGTTTAAAATATCTACGTAGAATTTAGAATTTAGGTTTTATATTAATTATTTACATTTAAGTTTAAATGTCTGGGAAATAAGTCAAAAAGAGAAAAAAATCCGGTAAATTTCACATGTTAAACAATCGATAGCCAAATTAGGGAAAACGTTATTAAACAGACAAAAGAAGACAAACGGACTAAACTATTTAAAAGGTATTTTAATCAATAATTGCATACTAGGATGACTTTTTTTCTATTACTTTTAAAATCGTCCAAGTTGGCAAAAAGTTCCTTTAATTGAAGGATCACCATACAGCAGCTGTTTTCGCTCATCTGACCGTGAAATCACAAAATGCAACCAAAAGCTGATATTTTGCTTAACTGATAAACAGTTGTAAATAAATACAAGTTTATTAAAAAAAAAGTGTTTAAATAAGAAGTGAACCCGTGACCTTTAAAGATGAAATCCTAAATTAACCCTGGTTTTTACTGGGTTCATATGTGTATTTAAGATTTTATTTATTTTTTTTAATAGATAAAGATGTAACAGCCTGTGATGTGGACTCACCTTATGCTATCAAACACGTCGGCATGGAAACATTTTTTACTTGATTTGATAATCACGAGCCAGAGAATAAAGTAAAATAGGCTAAATTGTTCATTAAACTATAGGTATATAGGCTATAAATGTATAAGAAATGAAGTCCAGATCCACTTTCAGGATCAGACTATAATATATAGGCTATTGCAAGCGATATCTAAAAGTAAAATTCAATGAAGATATGCCCATAATGTGGATAACTCTTTTAAAAATGTGAATATAACGAATAATAAAATAATTCAAGGAATCCCCTCAGTGATTTTTATTTTGTGACATGGTGTTTTCTTGGAACAGTCAGTAAGAGTGGAGCTGCGGATGAAAGCGCGTTGAAATCCCGCTCATACAGTCAGAGCCTGACATTTGATATGATATTATTAGTGGTATAATTACATTTTTTGTTTGAATTCATGCCTAGCTATTTAGCGGAACACGGAGAGACGGGATGAATAGCAAGAGTCAGCAGTTAAAAATGAACTACGGGGGTGAAATGATTATGACCACATGAGGTGTCAGTAGATGTTTTAGGTCTCTGTGTAAAAATTAAATTCAAAAAGAAACTAAAATCTCATGCCCGGATTTGTGATCATATTGGGTATTAATGACAGAACTGCTGCTTCTTTAGTTTAATTTGATATGTAGCCAAATATCCACACAAGAAAAAAAATAAAATAAAATATCATGAGGGTTACACCTTCTACAAGACCCACACACCCATAAACAGAACAGTATGTTATTCATTGATTTATTTTAAGAGTTGCACATTTTGTTTCCTCTACTCAATTAAAATGTTTCATACCATTTTGAATTAAAAATGAAAATAGGGTGGGCGGCTATGGGATATCATATAATTAATTATTTTAAAAAGAACATTTGATTACAACAAATGTATGCACAAAATGTATGTGCAAAATCGTCTCGGTTACGTATGGTAACCCTCGTTCCCTGAAGGAGGGAACGAGACGTCACGTCGGGGACGTGACGTCGAGAGTGACCGACTGAAAGGGAATTAGTGATACGTAGATTTAATTTTAAATAAGGGAATTTCATTTCAAAAAAGACATATTTGATCAAGAGAGTTAGACTTATTTGTGCAGTGATTTGTGCATTTCTGTGTAAACTGGGAAAAAATTTGAAACCTAAGAATGTTTAACATCCAAGTTAACTGGTTTTATGCGAGTTTAAATATTGTTTTATTTCATATCGCTGAATCAACCTAAATACATGAATTTATACCAACAAAACTACATTTCATGGGTTAAATCAGATTACATTTGCAGTACAAAAAAAAAAATGTTATGCACTATCCAAAATCAGTAATTATGATGGATCTGATACAAACTTACAGTAAATGCATGCAATAAAAGCACCAAATAGAGTATAAGCAAAACAGAGATAAGCTAAATCATTCTGTAATATTTACTCTTTGCTGTTGCCCTGTAAATGTGCCAGTTTTGAGGTAATAATTACTGTATTGCTCAGCATCTCACATCCTTCCTGAAGAACCTGCAATACATGTGACTTTCAATCACACCCTGAAAATCCCAGCCATCATAAGTAACTCACAGCAGCGATACCTCCCTTTTCATCTGTCTTGGAGTATGATCATTAAAGCAAAGCGACTTCCATACATTGCTGAAGTGTTGGTGTGCCACTTGTTCATACTGGTCGTGTTTCTCACTGCAGCTGAGTTTTCCAGGGCTGTAGGGGACCACAATGGGCTAAGACCCAAGCCATGGCAGCTCGTGGCCTCCAAGCCCAATGGACCAAAACATACCCACAAATTATTGTCATGGCTAAACCACATTCTCTGAAATTACAGTGAGGATGTGACATGACAATTTCATTGAGAGGAGAGTTTTTTCAGTTCTATCGCGAGTACAATTCTTACAAACTACCGCTCAAATTTTTGAGATAATTAAGATTTGGAAATGTTTTTGAAAAAAGTCTCTTATTCTCACCAAGGCTGCACAATATTATTATATTGTAAAATAACTGTTTTTGATTTGAAAATATGATTGCAATTTGGAGGAACTTATTTCTAACTGAATATACTGTAAAATGTCATTTATTCCTGTGATGCAAAGCTGAATTTTCAGCATCATTACTCCAGTCTTCAGTGTCACATCATCCTTCAGAAATAATTCTAATATGCTGATTTGCTGCTCAAAAATACTTGTTTAAAGTAGTTGTGGTGCTTATTATTTTTGTGGAAACCACGATTCACTACCATTCAAAAGTTTGGGGTAAAGTACAAAAAAAAATGAAATGAAATGAACACTTTAATTCAGCAAAGATGCATTAAATTGACTGCTGAAAAAAAATGCTAATAATTAAGCCATGCCATCACAGAAATAAATAAAATGTTAGATTACATAATAGTTGTTTTAAATAGTAATAGCATTTCACAATATTGTTTTTACTGTATTTCTGATCAAATAAACACAGCCTTGGTGAGCATAAAAACATTAAAAACTTGTGAAGAGTAGTGTATATATTTATATATAGACATTAACATAAGTTAAAATGAATGAATTTGGTATGCATTAGACAACAAAATATCAAACTAAATGATGACCTTTTCTTTACGTCCAAATACCTTATCATAATTTTGAACAGTGTGTTTGTTCGTTTATCATTCAAAACCCCAAAATAAATGCCATTTGGTTTGCTATTTAATTATTTAATGCAATGACATTCATACATTTTGTTTCTTAAATGTCCAAAAACCTTTCATACAGGCACTGTATAGAAGTAAATGCAATATTCTAAGTTAAGCAAGAGCAGTTTTGGTGAACTGACTGTATTTCGCAAATAACATGCATGAGTACAATGCAGCAAAGTTGTAGCCACAGCAGATCCCTGTGAATATCTGTTGTTATGGTCTGGGCTGTGGGATAGAGTGGAGAGGGTGAGAAGGAAAGGTAGACGCTCTTTAAGACTGTAATTATGCCTGTGTTACGGAGAAGAACAAAGCAGAGCCCTGGAGTCATAGTGCAGGGATGTGTCCTCACCGTGCCTTAATACACACGAGACTGAACGTTAATAACAATACACCAGAACGTGGCCCAGACTGGCTGGCGTCTGCTGCCCTGCACACATACGTCTTTGTGAATGTGTGTGTGTGAGACGAGAAAAGATCGAAAACCTTCCTAAGTAAGTGTGCGTCACTGTAAAAAATGATTGTGATTTTAACAGTAAAAGACTGTAAAAATGCTACCGTAAAAACCTGTTAACTGGTTAACAGTGTTTCCATACTATATTCGGTGAATAAATGTAATTACATTTAATTTTACAGTAAAATAGTGTTAAAATACGTTTTTTGGAAGTGAAACAGAAAAAGTCATTGTATAATTTACAGTGACAAACTGTAAATTGACACTCCCAGAATTCCCTGCATGACACTTCATATTTTATGTTTTTTTTGTTGAAATAACATGTTTCTTCTTAGTTTTTTCTTATCAGTTGTGTACATTAGGGTTTAAACTTACATCTAATGTTGTTAAATTAATGTTTATTGCATTATTTCAGTATCATGTGTGTCACCATGATGGGGTTTAGTGTTCGTGTGAATGACAATGTGCACCTTCTATATATAAGTACTGCCCTCCTCAGCTCTAGAAAAGCTGTTTGTGATGAGCTTTGGTTCATCACGTGGCTTTCTCATCACCACCAGTTTTTGGTGGTTATCAATGCATTACAATGGTTCAAAACAGATATTAGTACTTCAGTATGTTGGTTTTTTTAACATTACATCAGTTAATGAAATACGGTATTTTACTGTGAATTTAAGTCTGTAGAACCTAAAATGTTGCTACCATATTTTTTACGGTGAAGTTCTGGCAACCACAGCTGCCGGTATTTTACCGTATATGTCACAGATTTTTAAAATTTTTTTTTATTATTTTTTTTTTTTACAGTGTGTGAATCTTGGACCATGTTAAAGTCCTGTTAAGTGCATCATTGTCCAGTGATGTGGAGTGACGGCATTCCTTTTTATTCAAATCAGTTTTCCCTCTGGCTCCATCTTTATGCCACTTCTCACATCACCTTTTCGTAAATGTGTTGCAAAACTGGAACATCACATCAACAGGGGTCTTTCACTGGCAAAAGGCTGCTCTGGGAATTTTTAATATTTAAAAAAATTATTTTGAAGAGTATTAATATTTGTATATATTTTGTAGTATTTTTACTATATTTTTAAATCAGAATTTTTGCTTCAAAATTGAAAGTGGCTATCTACACTACTGGTTAAAAGTTTGTAATAATTGATGTTTTTTTAAAATGCGGTCTAAGCCTTCATTTATTTGATAAAAAATACAGTAAAGAAACAGTTTTATTGTGAAATATATTTACAATTTAAAGTAACTTTGCTATTAAAATATATTTAAAAAATGTAATTTATTCCTGTGAATTTTCAGCATCATTACGCCAGTCTTCAGTGGCACATGTTCCTTCAGAAATCATTCTAAAATGTTGATTTGCTGCTAAAGAAACATTTCTTATTATCAATATTCTTGCTGCTTAATATTTTATCAATGATCAGATCTTGCTGCGTAATATTTTTGTGGAAACTGTGATACAATACCATTCCCCAATACAATACCCCAAAAGTTGTGGGTAAGATTTTATTTTTTAAATTTATTTATTGATTGATTGTATATAAAAAATTAATGACTACTTTTATTCAGCAAGGATATATTAAATTGATAAAGTGACAGTTAAAACATGTATAATGTTACAAAAAAAAAATGCTGTTCATTATATTTTGGATTCATCCAAAAATCCTGTAAAAATGATTTCAACAAAATATTAAGCAGCATAGCCATTTTCAGCATTTATAACAATAAGAAATGTTTCTTGAGCAGCAAATCAGCATATTATATATTCTGAAGGATCATGTGACACTGGAGTAAATAAAAAAAGAAGCTTTTCCATCGCAGGAATAAATTACATTTTAAAATATATTCAAATAGAAATCAGATGCTTAAAATTATATAATATTTATCAATATTACTGATTTTACTGTATTTTTGATCAAATAAATGCAGTCTTGGTGAGCAGAAGAGATTTCTTTCAAAAACATTAAACAATCGTAATTAATCCAAACCTTTGACAGGTAATGTACGTGCTTGGGTCTTGCAAACAGCAATGTTTACAACAGGATTTGTCTTCTTCCACTCATGTTTTGGCCAGGGGGGATTCTGGGTCAGAGGAAGAGGTAGGTGTGCTTTGTAGAATAAAGACTGTTAATCTGTGCTCCAGGCTACTAGAAGACCCAGGACTGTTTTCAGTGGTCCACCCTCAGCACTCATTCCTCATGTGCAGACAAGTCCACAGCACCTCGCCGTTTTATCCTAAAGGTCATTGATGGCGTGTGTGGGCATTCATATGTTGGCAGGGACCTTTGCATGGGGTTTGCATATGTGACCATTCACAGGGAGATCTTGAAGATTACTGATCTAGAAATCATGTTTCACAGTTGTGCAAAACACGTTTTAGCTGCCACTGCAAGCACTCCCTGAGATAATTAGCTGGAATCATCAAAGCATCACTCAGCACTGCCGGGTACTCAATAGACACAAAATGACTAAAACGGATTAAATGGTTAAAGATGACAGAGAGACAATGACAGAGAACAATCTGAAGTGTAATTATGAGACATGTCTAAAACCTTTGTGAAATGAAGAGAAGCTAATAGAGATGCTCAGATGGCAGATGATTGTATTGTTGACAAGTTAAAGTCTGTCTAATCCAAATAGTATGTTCATTATTGAATAACCATGAATTTCAGTTTTGTTGTAATTTGGCTCTTGCAGACCCACATATCAAATTCAAAACTTTACCTATGATCAGTCAAATTCCTTTGTCTATTTGTAGGGATTTTTGAACTATATTATTGTCACTTTCATAAGTTTCATAAGTCAGATCATTTTCAAAATTCTGAAAATGATGTTTAAAAGTAATTTGATTTTGCTATAGAAATAAAACAGATGCTGTGTTGTGCTGCTTCATATTTTTGTGGAAACCGTGATACACTAACTTTTAAAAATTTGGGTCATTTTATTTATTTATTTTTAAAGAAGTGAATACTTTTATTCAGTAATGGTGCATTAAATTGATCAAAAGTGACAGCAAAGATATCTAATGTTATATAAGATTTCCATTTCAAGTAAATGCTGGTCTTTTGAACTTTCTATTCATCAAAGAATCTTGAAAAAAAAAATGTTTCCATGGTTTTCACAAAAATATGAAGCTGCACAACTGTTTTCAACAATAAAAGTAATAATAAATGTTTCTTGAGCAGCAAATCAGCATATTAGAATGATTTCTGAAGGATCATGTGACTCTGAAGACTGGAGTAATGATGCTGAAAATTCAGCTTTGCATCACAGGAATAAATTACATTTTACAGTATATTCAGTTAGATATAAGTTCCTCCAAATTGCAATAATATTTCACAATATTACTATTTTACGTTATCAAATAAATGCAGACATGGTGAGCATAATTATTCCAAACATTTGACGTGTTAAGTCAAAATGAATGATCTAATATTAAAGAAAATTAAATCTGAATACATTGTATTACTGCAATGAAAGATATTTTAATAGTTATATCAAGTTCCTTAAATGCATATTTTCATTTCATTCATTCCAGTGAAAAAAAGCCAACGGGCACCTGCAGAAGTAGGCAAAAGTGCAACAAAATCAGAATGAAATCTTTCAGGCATTGAGAACCCATTGAAAAGTAGCCTCTCTTGCTTTTTGTAGGAATTGCAAATGTGTGTGTGTGTGTGTGTGTGTCTGGTTTTTGGCTTTGGCTCTGAATTCATCACCAGAGTAATTGCTGCCAGACAGAAATGTGAGGGAAGGCGCTAGAATCTCTCTGCACGAATGACTTGACCAATTGTTAAATGACTGTCTATGTGTGTGACCGCAGTTTCTGAGATTTGATAACAAAAAAAGAGAACCAGGTGTAATGTATAGTTTGTACTGACTGCCAAGTGGTCAGTTAGATAATTCAGTCAGATAGAATGTCTCCACAAAAGTTAATTAATATTAATTTATATTTCACATCTTATGATTATGATTATGACACAC
>NW_015552557.1:998293-1029302 GCF_001515605.1 Sinocyclocheilus anshuiensis
TATATATATATATATATATATTGCATGTTTTGGCTATAAACTATAAACTGGAAAATGAATCTAAGGAAAATAACTTTTCCATTCACTAAATGTAATGTTTCAATAATTAAAAATAAAACATAAAATTAAATCCTACTCAAACTTAATTTCATCATCAAATTACAGGACATAAAGAGGAGAAATAATGAAAAGAAAAAAAAAGGACAAAGAAGCAGAACGAGATTGACAGACAGAGTGAATTTAATCCAACTCGCTAAACATTCACATCTGGATGGCAGGAAAACTGAACTGGAGCGAGAGCAGAAGTACCACTGAGCTGTTTTCTGACACACAAGCAGAGCAAAAGACACATTCCAGAGGACGAGACAACACCGGGGAGGGGGTTTGGGCTTTTTCCACTGTAAATGTCACCATGGACCACAAAAAAAAAGCAAAGTGCTCAGAAATGAGCTCAGACCGGCTAAGAGCTGCGGTGGGGCGTTGCAGAGGCTGGGGGTGTCTAGGAGATGCGTCCGGGACGCTTTGGTGCAGCTGCTGGAGGAGATGGGCACAGTTCAACTGAGGTCACCGAAAACAGGACGGCAGGAATGTTGTGGTACGTACTGAGACAAGAGGTGGCTTTTCAGAGTTTACAGTTTACACTGAAACACTACTCTACAGCACACTGTGAGAGCTTCTAGCTATGTCATATGACCCAGATAAAAATATTCATTTATTCATTTTAACCATCATGATAAAAAATCCCATATAAATACGTTATATGTCAACGTTTTTTGTTTCTCTTACAAGTAAAGAGAAACTTCACCAAACACTGAACATTTTGAATAATTTACCCACATGTCGTTCCAGACTGTTTATCTTTTATTGAACACATATTTTGAAAAAATGTCTGTGCTTTTTTTTTCATATAATGAATGTCAGTGGGGTCTCATTTTTTTCTCACCATTTTGAGCTTATATTTCACAATTCTGACATTTTTATAAACTCAGATATTAACTTAATTCTGAGATAAAACTAGTCTGTGACAAATTGCTAGTTTTTGAGAAACAATTCTGAGAAAAACTGGGAGTTAATAACAACTGAGAGAAAAAGTCAGAATAATGAAAATTGCCTGTTTCCACAGCCAAAGGTTTTTTCCCCTCACAATTCTGAGTTTATGTCTCACGATTTAGACTTTGCTTCTCAGAATTGTGAGTTTTTTTATAATTGCAATTAACTTGCAGTTAACGATTCAGAATGGCAAGAAGTCACACTTTTTTATCGTTTTATTCCATGAAAATAAGCTTTCATGGAAATTAACACGATAGTGACAATAAAACACCAACAACTTTTTTTCACATGGTTTCTTGCACAACACTATGTAATGATCTAAAAATGCTCAACCCATAGTGCATGATTTGCGAACGAATACATTGTGAAATTTGAATCAGCTCTATATGCGTGGCTTTTCTGACAAAGTAAACTTGCTCGGTAGGTCACCTGGTAGCATTGCACTTGTATGAGTCCTGTGAAACACGAGTCATGATAAAAGAGCTCAAAGACTTGTAAAGGTAATCTAAAATGGCATTATTGTTTCAGTAAATGTGTTATATCATGTTTACTTTGGTTAACACTATCGGTAAGGGCTTAATTGACTTGCTATTTTCAAATGCTATACTGCGCTTTTGCGCCGTTCATCAGACATTTCATCTCCGAACTGCTGCGATCCATATGCAACAAGCAATGTAATAAATAATAAAACATCGTCAGATTTACGTTCATCTGTTTCAGACTAAACCAATCACTTTTATCGCCACTCACTTGTGGACATTTCACTTTGAAAGTGTTGCAAAACATAATTGCACAGAAATGTCGCCACAGGCACATTCTTCCAGTGAACCTGGGCTGAAAAAGTCATACAGGTTTGGAACAAACATGAGGGTGAGTATGATGATGGATTTTGGGGTGAACTATCCCTTTAAGAGGTTCCTTTTGAACCAGTGTGCTGTCCATTGCAGAATGAAGGGCATGAGGACGGCATACGGGAAGAGAAACGGTCCAACCTTTCATATGACCCAGATAAAAATATTCATTTATTCATTTTAACTATCATGATAAAAAAATCCCATATAAATACGTTATATGTCAACGTTTTTTTTTTCTCTTACAAGTAAAGAGAAACTTCACCAAACACTGAACATTTTGAATAATTTACCCACATGTCGTTCCAGACTGTTTATCTTTTATTGAACACATATTTTGAAAAAATGTCTGTGCTTTTTTTTTCATATAATGAATGTCAGTGGGGTCTCATTTTTTTCTCACCATTTTGAGCTTATATTTCACAATTCTGACATTTTTATAAACTCAGATATTAACTTAATTCTGAGATAAAACTAGTCTGTGACAAATTGCTAGTTTTTGAGAAACAATTCTGAGAAAAACTGGGAGTTAATAACAACTGAGAGAAAAAGTCAGAATAATGAAAATTGCCTGTTTCCACAGCCAAAGGTTTTTTCCCCTCACAATTCTGAGTTTATGTCTCACGATTTAGACTTTGCTTCTCAGAATTGTGAGTTTTTTTATAATTGCAATTAACTTGCAGTTAACGATTCAGAATGGCAAGAAGTCACACTTTTTTATCGTTTTATTCCATGAAAATAAGCTTTCATGGAAATTAACACGATAGTGACAATAAAACACCAACAACTTTTTTTCACATGGTTTCTTGCACAACACTATGTAATGATCTAAAAATGCTCAACCCATAGTGCATGATTTGCGAACGAATACATTGTGAAATTTGAATCAGCTCTATATGCGTGGCTTTTCTGACAAAGTAAACTTGCTCGGTAGGTCACCTGGTAGCATTGCACTTGTATGAGTCCTGTGAAACACGAGTCATGATAAAAGAGCTCAAAGACTTGTAAAGGTAATCTAAAATGGCATTATTGTTTCAGTAAATGTGTTATATCATGTTTACTTTGGTTAACACTATCGGTAAGGGCTTAATTGACTTGCTATTTTCAAATGCTATACTGCGCTTTTGCGCCGTTCATCAGACATTTCATCTCCGAACTGCTGCGATCCATATGCAACAAGCAATGTAATAAATAATAAAACATCGTCAGATTTACGTTCATCTGTTTCAGACTAAACCAATCACTTTTATCGCCACTCACTTGTGGACATTTCACTTTGAAAGTGTTGCAAAACATAATTGCACAGAAATGTCGCCACAGGCACATTCTTCCAGTGAACCTGGGCTGAAAAAGTCATACAGGTTTGGAACAAACATGAGGGTGAGTATGATGATGGATTTTGGGGTGAACTATCCCTTTAAGAGGTTCCTTTTGAACCAGTGTGCTGTCCATTGCAGAATGAAGGGCATGAGGACGGCATACGGGAAGAGAAACGGTCCAACCTTCGGTTGAAGGCTAATCCCAAGGGAGCGGAGCAAAGCACATGCACATCCAATCAACAGACAATGTGACAAGGCCTGAGGTTTCCAGGTATAGACAGGGAACTTCTAAAGACCGGTTTACCAGGTCCAGGGATTATCCTTCTGGGGTTACCCAACCCCTCAGTAATGTGACCTGCTCTAGCCTGTGGTATTGTGGTCTACAATGCCCAGAGCATTATGATTAACCATCTCGGCTTAGTCCATCTGTACGGCCAGCTTCAGCAAACCTGACATCTGTCTAAGCAAAACAAGAGCACTTCCTGCACGGGAAACATGAGAAAGACATTCTCACTTATTTGAGTTTCAACAACGAACGCCTCTCTACGACGACTGATACTTTAGACATCTCGAGACCTAATCGACGAATATGATTTTTCCTTCCTTTCACTCCCACGAATCAAATATTAAGAAAGTGCCTGCCCCAAGGTCAAATACCTCTCTCCAGAGCTTCTCAATAGAAACAAACCACCGGGATCAAGTTCAGCTCCTGACAAGAAGTCCCCGGCTCTGTCAAGTGTTAAGTTCCCTTGTGACCTACAATGGCACACAATGGCCCTCGCAGCACCCCGGCTGTCCCTGCTGCCTGATGAATAACACAGGAGCCCTGGATGTGGACAGGTTATCAGATCACTGAAACATGGGACCAAATATCTGTCCCAGTTTTGAAAAGAACAACATTTTTACTTTTTAATTAATCAGCGTTGACTTCTAGAATGTTCTTCAGACAAATGTACTATTTCATATTATTTTCTCTTTATTTTATAAAAGTTAAGATATTGTATTAATCATATATGACCTCTAAACCCACCTGTCCATAACCCATAAATCAATACTTAATTAGAGCTGTCAATTTAATGTGTTCAATAAGAACAAGTAATAAAATGAAAGAAATGAAAGGGATATTTCACCCAATAATGAAAATCACAGAACGGCATGCACAATGTAACGTTAAATACAGAGGCAAAATGTTCTTTCAACAAGGAAAACAGAACAATGAAAATAAATTGCAATGTTTTAAAGGTGTCTCTCATGGCCTCAGGTGACTTCGTGACAGAGTGTCATATTTGGAAAGTTGTTTCCAGGCCATGGGCAGAAGAAGAGGAGGAAGGAGAGAGGTGGTGCTATTCCCCTCCCTCTGCTCCTCTTTCTGTGTCTACTAAGCGTCGGGTTGTCTGCCATTTGAGGGACAACCTCTGACTTCAAAGGATCTACATTTTTGTTGCTGTCATATTTGAACGTCATGAGACACTTCAGACAACCTCTAAGACAGAAAAGAGACATCCGTCTCTTCCCACCTGTAAATATACACTCTTTAAAACTTCAAGCACTAGAGTCAGACAGCGTATGTAGGTTAGGTTCCAAAACCTAGTGAGGTGCCTATGTAGACAGCATTTTAAGCCTAATTCGGCTTTCCCAAGAAGACCATTAGACAGCTGCAGCTCATCCAGAACGCTGCTGCCAGGATTCTGACTAGAACCAGAAAACCTGAGCATATCACACCAGTCCTTAGGTCCTTACACTGGCTTCCAGTTATATTTAGGATTGATTTTAAAGTACTTTTACTCGTTTATAAATCACTCAATGGCCTAGGACCTAAATACATTGCAGGTATGTTCACTGAATATAAACCTAACAGACCACTCAGATCATTAGGATCAATATTAGAAATACAGAGGGTTCACACAAAACAAGGGGAATCTGCTTTTAGTTATTTTGCCGCCCACAGTTGGAACCAGCTTCCAGAAGAGATCAGATGTGCTAAAACATTAGTCACATTTAAATCTAGACTCAAAACTAATCTGTTTAGCTGTGCATTTATTGAATGAGCACTGTGCGATGTCCGAACTGATTGCACTGTATTTTATGTATTGCACTGTATTTTATGCAATCTGAACTGATTGCACTGTATTTTATGTATAAACAATTTCTTAAATTCATTTTAAATCAATTTTTTAATCATTTTCAAAGTTTTTAAATTCCTTGTTTTATTTTTGTGATTATTTTTGTATGATTATTTTACTTTCTCTTATGTAAAGCACTTTGAATTACCATTGTGTACGAAATGCGCTATATAAATAAACTTGCCTTGCTTTGCCTAATTATAATGTACTGCATGCTTCACAGTGAAGGCCAATAATGAATAGCAACAATAAAAATCCATTCAAGATGACAGAAGAAGTGAAACAAATTATTTTTTTATACATTTTTTAATTTTATTTTACATTTTCTTTATTTGTAATTAGTTTAAAAATGAAGCATTTTACCCAATATTATCTATCTATCTATCTATCTATCTATCTATCTATCTATGTAAATTTTTTATATTTTGTATATTTTTACATTTAAAAAATATTAAATGATTCATATAATATACAAAATATATAATTGATTTTAATTTAAATTATATATATGTTTTATTTTACTATATATTTTTAATAAAAAAAAAAGAAGTATTTCACCCAATATTTGGAAGTACTGCACCCAGTATTTCTGCTATTTGAGTCTACTGTGTGTTTTATGTGGTTCCGTGTTTATTAGGATGCTATCTTTGAAGCCAGCTGCCTATTAAAAAAGCATCACAGCTCACTAGGTTTTGGAACTGAGCCGCTGTGTTTTGTTTATTGAAAATGTAGATGTGCACCAAACCTACCCAATATTATCTATCTATCTATCTATCTATCTATCTATGTAAATTTTTTATATTTTGTATATTTTTACATTTAAAAAATATTAAATGATTCATATAATATACAAAATATATAATTGATTTTAATTTAAATTATATATATGTTTTATTTTACTATATATTTTTAATAAAAAAAAAAGAAGTATTTCACCCAATATTTGGAAGTACTGCACCCAGTATTTCTGCTATTTGAGTCTACTGTGTGTTTTATGTGGTTCCGTGTTTATTAGGATGCTATCTTTGAAGCCAGCTGCCTATTAAAAAAGCATCACAGCTCACTAGGTTTTGGAACTGAGCCGCTGTGTTTTGTTTATTGAAAATGTAGATGTGCACCAAAACTAGAAATTTTGCACTGATTGATCTTTTATGATGTCTGTGTGACTGTGTTCACTGTGATCTCCATGTCTCCACTGTCACATTTTCATATGTCCACACAAAGAACTGACCTATTGTTCAGGTGAAAGACAGCGCCATCTACAGTGGCTCAGGGTCACATGAAGATTGATGTGAATGGATCTGTGACCTTTGAAGAAGATCAAAGCCGCACAGGTTACATACGTCTGCCTGTTTAACTCTTTCATCTTCATGCAGATCAGGGAGTCATGACCCGAGCCTGTTTATCTAGCCAACCCACTGCTGGAAGCCTGAGAGATGCACCTGCATACTTTCTTTACCAGGAATTGACAAACTAATTGAGGTGCTATTAAACAGGTTTAGAACATAATCCACCTGTTGGAAACACTCTTAAAAAGGTTCTTTATTGGCATTATGGTTCCATGAGGAACCTTTAAACTTTCCATTCCACAAAAGGTTCTTTATAGTGGAAAACATTTCTTTAGATTATTAAAAAGTTGGTCCTTTTAGGTTATTTTGGAACATTTACTTTTAAGAGTGTACAGCAGATTGCCAGCAAGCAATACAGTAGAGTTCTTGTTGACTACATAACAGGAGCAACCTAAACGTGCGAAGATTTGGCCTCATGGGTGGGTAACAAAGAGCTATTGCATTCCAGCAGTGAGAGTGAGGTCAATTAAGCCGTTTCCCCTCCAATTTATCTCCCCGCAGCACCTAGATCAATTGGACTGCAGCTGCAAGGGCCATGTGTGTCTGGGAAAATGAGAAGATTAAGATAAACCTCGCCTGGCCCCTAGGAGAAAGACTGGCGAGATTGTCTTCATACCTGTTTCGGATGAATGGGGGTTTCAAGTATGGCTGTCTTAAGGGTGTGTGTGTGTGCGCGGAGTTGGGATAAGGATGGGTGTTGGTCAATACAGTATAATTTTGTCATAATCCAGTACATGCTATCATATTTGCTAGTCTTGCAATATTTATTCTTCGGACTCTTCTCCACCTTCTCGAGTAATTTAATCATGCTATGAAATTAAGCTATTAAAGTAGAACTTTATATAATAATTAACAGACTTTTAGTTTGGATCAGTTTCAGTAATTATGTATTTCTTAAAATATCATGTAAATGTTTGACGGCACTGGAAAGAATGATGAAGACTAACTCAACCATGCAAAAAAACAAACAAAAACATTTATTTTAGAGATTGCACAATAAATAGATCTACTGCATTGACTAAAGACACTTTTTGTAAATTCAATAATTTACACATTGACTACAATAACCTTAAACTGGGGGCAATTACTTATAAATGCATTTAATATATTAAGGTATTAATGTTAACAATTAATTGGCATATGTAATTCATTTAATTACAATTTGTAATAATGACGAACTTAAACTTAAAAATAATACTGAATTCAAGTATGAGACTAAAATCTACTCAAATGTAAGATACCTTCAGCCATTGATCTGAACTAACCACTGAATTTTAGTTATATCTAGTTAACAGGTTTGGTTAGCAAAACATTCTGAGAATGTTAAGCTGCATTCAAGTTTGCATAACATCTAGTAGGTTCTAAATCTCGGCTGAAACTTACTTTGCAACCATTAAAAAAAGTTTATTGTATATAGTATGAATATGCTTAGTATGAATTAAATTCTGACATACTACATTTGGCATGTTATCACTGTCACGTGACCTACCAGCATCATATCCATCACTTCACTACCACTCAAAACTCCTCTCCGTTGGCTACATGGGATATTAAAGTGTCCATCTAATGCGCACACCAGAATCTTAGTGGAAGTAGTAGGTTATCCAGGTACATTTTGCCTACTGTTTGCCTACTGTCAATGAATTTCGACATACTACTCTTTTGGCGTACTGTTTTTCGCATACTATATAGTGTGATAGTAGGCATATTAGGATACAGAGTTACTCTATGATTCTAAAAAAAAAAAAAAGCCTAAAAAGAACTTACCAACCTAGAAATATTAAGGTAAAGTCAGGGTAGCGATTTCCCTTTAGAAGTGAACTTTGAAATCTTACATTTCTTTAGATGCTGCGGTCTGGGGACATTCAGCCGCACTGTGACTGAAGCCATCTGGAGCATTTCCCCTAAGGCATGCTAGCCTTCCACTCCAAACCCAATTAGCCAAATCACATTTCAAAAGTGCTTGAGTTTACCTGCCAATGGTCAAATCCTTCAGGTGTCAAAAAGAAGGCTTAGACCTGGAGGAGAGAACCAGAGAGCAGAATGGAGTGGGATTAGAGTGAACAAAAGGGCTACAGATATCCTCCAACACCTGTGCGGGTAACTGTGGCCAGTAGAGTGTCTGCTAATGGGAAAAGCCTTTGGTCCAATTTGCAGGTGCTCAGAACCTAATCTCCCATCTTTTAGGATGGGCCGGGTATCTGTTTACGTCTGTACTAGTTCAGCAGACTCAGTCTCACTTGATAGGCAGAAGACTTCCATCCACCCTTGCAGCGTAATCTAGGTGATCAATCATTTACATCAGTAATTAGGGCCTGGTGTCAAAACAGAAATGGAACATGAGCCTGGGGATTTGTGTGCAGTGGGGTTGACATCAGACTTGGCAAGTGTTATGGCCGATGTGGGTCTGCGTGGGTGAGATTGAGGGGGGTGCACGCCTCAATGCCGAACTGTGGTCCAGAAGCCTGAGGTTAAGGCATTCCACACAACTTGATCCATGTTTAAGAATACCATTTGTTCAATGTCTTCCTACAGGCAATCAGGACAAAAACTGGAAGAAAAGCTCTATTAGTACTGCGAGATGAAAAAGCAGTATCTCTTAGGCACGACTCCACAGTAAAAGAAAGAGCCACTGGCTCCTACACTCTTAAAAATAAAGGTTTCCAAAGAGGGTTTTCACAGCAATCCAACAGAATTTGGTTGAATTGGTTCCCCAAGAACCTTTCAGTCAACAGTTCTTAAAATAACCATTTTTTTTAGAGTAAAGGACATTTTAAAAATCTAAAGAACATTTATCACTTTCAAGAAACTTTAATGCAGTGTAAATCTTAAAGAGGTCATGAACTGCATTTTTTATTATTATTTTATAATGTTCTCTGAGTTCACATATAATGTTAGTGTAATTTTACATAAAAAAAACAAAAAAACATCATAATTTAGAGGTAATAGGCTATTTTCTATCCTGTTTTTGAGCCTCTCTGCAAAACAGTCTGTTTTTATTGGCCGGGCGCATTCAAGACTCACAAGTAAACAGCCACTGCTGTCATTGGCTAACAGTTTTGCTTATTAAAATAACAGATGGATGCTGCTGTGACATACTCTGAAAACAGCATGGGTCATTTGGATTAAAAACGTATAAATACTTAAATGGTCTGGAACAGACAATGCAATAATGGTAAAAGCAAGTTTACTGACACTTATGTGTTGCAACATTATTGCTGGATCCAAAATAGCCTCTTTTACTTTCAGTCTCTCTAAAAAGCCTGCATCTGCATCTTGTTTAAAAATGAATATGTAGTAAAGTAAAGCAAACAAACAAACAGTGTTTCACTGACTCTCTGCTACTTTTACCCCCTGTAAACAATATAATCGGCGATTCTGTCTACACTGGATGCGGCATAGATTGACAGAACAAATCCCTGACAGTAAACTGATCTCCTGCTCTATTTCTGACATACCCCAAGAATTTGCGTCGCTTCTGACCTGAAAGAGAAATAGATTCGAGGCATTGATCTTCTCCTGCAGAGGCAGACTTTCGCACTACTATTACGTCATAAAGTGGCACATTCCAAAACGAGTCGTTTTCTGAGCTTGGTTTCAATAAAAGCCATTTTTAAACTAAGAAAGTTTTGAGTTTTGAAATTTACAGGATGTTTTTATAGTAAATCGATCTGTTATATGTCAAAAGATCAAGGGAAAATTGATTTCACAGTTCACAGCCCCTTTAAAGTTTCTTCATGGAACCATGCAAATAAAGAACGTAAGAGTGTAAAACAGAAACATTCAGTTGACATATTACAGATTTGCCCCAGAAAAATTGTTGTTCCAAAGCACTTTAGTTCATAATATTGGTACCACTTTATTTTATGGACCAATTCTCGCTATTTACTAGTTGTTTATTGGCATGCATATTACTAGTATATTTGCTGTTTATTAGTACTTATAAAGTACATACTAATGCCTGTATTACCATATCTTAGATCTCTCAATCCTAACCAATACCTAAACTTAACAACTACCTTACTAATAAACAGAAAATTAGGGGTTTATTGAGGCAAAAGTTATAGTTAATAGTTAGTTAATAGTAAGAATTTGCCCCCCAAATTAAAGTTTGACCATAATATTTTTAAATAATATTTATGTTTTCTTTTTTTTTCCTGATCTTTTTTTAATTCGGTAATGGCTTTGAATGATTCACTGACTGATTCTGTTTCAGCCTGATGCAAGCACTGTTTCATGAATTGTTTTGACTGACTCTTTTCAAAATAATTATTTGTTCATGAATCAAACATTACTTAGTGTTCGTTGTCATGTGCAGGAAACACTTGCTAAATATATTTAGATTTTTTCTTATTACTGTGGCAAATTTGTATGATTTGTTGAATTTGTAACCATTTTTATTCATAGTCTGGAACCCTTTGTTTTGTCAGTGTTTTGGAGAAACACTGACTGATGGTAACCAGTTGAATGAATTGAATAAAGAATTGAATGAAATCAAACTTTTCAGCATTTGGAGAAAAAAAGTATCAAAAAAGAAACAATGAGTGACCAATGTGAAGCTATGCATAAATTATATTATACAGTACACTCAAAAATGGAGGCAAATCTCAATACTAGATTTTTAATTATTGTGGCAAATTTGTATGTGTCAGGGAGTCACCACAGTCACCAGCGCCCACGTTCACCAGATCTCAATCACCAGATTACTAATCACCCGCACCTGCTGCAGCTCATCAAGCTCCCCTTTATATGCTCTCACTCCACACTCCTTCCTCGTCCGGTCTACTGTTCACATCTGAACAAAGCCAGACTCTCTGCACTAATCTTAACTGTGTTTGCTTACCTCAGACATTCCTGTGCTCCACAGCTCCAATTCTCCACCGATCCAGTTCCTCCACGATCATCCTGCAAGGACTTAAATGCCCTATACCACCAGCTAAGCCATTTGGACATTCACTCACTGTACTTTACTTACCTCTCGTCTGCTCCTGATACTCCCTGCTCTTCAGTCAATAAACTCCTCTGTTTTGATCACTACCTCTGTGTCCCTAGCCTGCGTCATGACACAAGATCAGACCAGGATACATACATTCGCATGTCATGGATCCCCGGCCTCCCACGCCTGCCGACATGCTTGAGGAGTTGGTCAACACCATCCGAGGTGAAGCCTCGCATCCCATCTGACTACCAGGCGTTCCAGGATGTATTCAGCAAGCAGGCTGCCACCCGCCTTCCACCGCATCGGCCATGGGACTGTGCCATCGACATGCTGCTTGGGGCTATACTCCCCAAGGGTAAAGTGTATCCTTTGTCCATCCCGGAGCGCAAGGCAATGGAGTAATACATCCAGGAGGCTTTCCAACAGGACTTCATCTGGCCATCTACATCACTTGCCGCCTCAAGCTTCTTTTTCGTGGGCAAAAAGGACGGAGGCTTGAGACCATGCATTGATTACCGAGTCCTGAACTCACAGATGGTCAAGCTGCCCTACCCACTTCCCCTGGTCCCAGCCGCCCTCGAGGAACTCTGTGGAGCCCGCATATTCTCCAAACTGGACCTGCGGAGCGCCTATAACCTCGTTCGTATCCGGGCGGGCGATGAGTGGAAGACAGCTTTCATCACACCATCAGGCCACCACGAGTATCGGGTAATGCCATATGGATTGGCTAACTCACCGTCCGTATTCCAGTGCTTATTCCAGCATATTCCGAACATCGCCACCACGTGACGCAGGTCTTCCAGCAGCTCAGAGAACACCACCTCTATCTGAAGTTGGAGAAATGCGAGAAAACCATCGCTCCACGGTGCAGTTCCTCGGTTATGTCCTCAGTCCCGAAGGCATCAAGATGGACCAGGGGAAGGTAACCGCCATCCAGCAGTGGCCACTTCCGCAGTTAGTGAAGGATCGCCAACGATTTCTTGGGTTTGCCAATTTCTACAGAAGGTTCATTCGCCAGTTCAGCCTGCTCACGGCTCCACTCACTTCCATGCTGTGCGGCAAACCCAAGTCTCTGTCCTGGAGCCCCGAAGCCCACGAAGCCTTCCACAGCCTCAAAGAAGCTTTCAGCACGGCCCCCATCCTTCGCCACCCTGATCCCAAGGCCCCTTTCGGGGTTGAAGTAGATGCCTCTACCACCGGCGTTGGGGCCATGCTGTCACAATACCACGGTGAGCCTCCCCGCCTCCATCCTTGCGCCTAATTCTCCCGGAAACTGACCCCTGCGGCGCAAAATTACGACATTGGAAACCGGGAGCTGCTGGCCATCAAGTTAGCCCTTGAAGAGTGGTGTCACTGGCTGGAGGGAGCATCAACCCCGTTTACAGTAATCACCGACCACAAGAATCTGCAGTACCTGAGAGATGCCAAGCGCCTCAACCCCCGTCAAGCCCGTTGGGCTCTGTTCTTCACACGATTCAATTTCACCATCACCTACCGTCCCGGAAACCAGAACCTCAAGGCAGATGCCCTCTCTCGTTTACATGCCCCAGAACAACCCTCCGATCCTGAACCCATTCTCCCTCCAGCCCTCATCGTCAGCACGATTCAGTGGGACCTCACCAAACGCATCCGTGATGCCACCCGCACTGAGCCAGCTCCGCAGGGAGGCCCAGAAGGGAAAACGTACGTCCCATCCTCCCAACGATTATCCCTTCTGGGCTGTTCACGATGTACCGGGCTCTGGACACCCAGGCAGCCAGCGGACTCTCTTGCTCCTCCAAGCTCGGTACTGGTGGCCCAGTATGACCCGGGATGTCATCAGGTACGTCCGCAGCTGCTCAGTCTGTGCCATGTCAAAGACTCTGCGCCACCTTCCATCTGGCAAATTGGTCCCCCTACCAATTCCACAGAGACCCTGGTCGCACATCGGGGTGGACTTCATCACTGACCTCCCCAGTTCTGAGGGTCACACATGTGTGCTCGTAGCCATGGACCGTTTCTCTAAGGCGTGCAAGTTGATCCCCCTGAAGGGCCTGCCCACTGCTCTCGAAACAGCCGAATGTCTCTTCATCCATGTATTCCGTAATTACGGTCTTCCTGAAGATATTGTCTCTGACCGAGGTCCTCAATTCATCTCCCATGTATGGAAGGAATTCGACTCCTGGGTGTTACAGTCAACTTGTACTCCGGGTACCACCCACAGACCAACGGCCAGACTGAGCGCAAGATCCAAGAGCTCAGACGTTACCTCCGGTCATACTGCACCAATGATCAGCACAGCTGGAGCCGTTTCCTCCCCTGCGCAGAGTATGCTCAGAACTCGCTCAAGCAAACCACCACCGGCCTCACCCCGTTCCAATGCATACTCGGCTACCAACCCCCGCTCTTCCCCTGGACAGAAGAACCATCGGAGATTCCAGCTGTGGACTACTGGTTCCGAGCGAGAGAGTATGGGACTCAGCGCACATCCATCTCCAACGTGCAGTGCGGAGGCATAAGATCTTCACAGACGCCCGCTGGTCAAACCCCCCTCGATTCAAGCCAGGAGATCAGGTCTGGCTGTCTACCCGGGACCTCCGCCTCCGCCTGCCGTGCAAGAAGCTGAGTCCCCGCTACATAGGTCCCTTTCCAATACAGAGGCAGATCAATGACGTCACTTACCAACTCCAGCTCCCAGCCAGGTACAGAATTCACCCCACGTTCCACGTCTCACTCCTAAAGCCTTTTCCCCCTTCCACTACAGGACCCACCGAACCAGACGCACCTCCTTCCCCAGAGATCTTGGAGGAAGCATCTACCAGGTCCGTGACATTCTGGACTCGCAGCGGCGGGGCGGCCGGCTCGAGTACCTGGTGGACTGGGAGGGATATGGACCAGAGGAAAGATCCTGGGTGGCCCGGGACGATATCCTAGATACCTTGCTTCTGGAGGATTTCCATTGTTAAAATTAAATTCCATTACTTACCTCTTGTCTGCTCCTGATTCTCCCTGCTCCTCAGTCAATAAGCTCCTCTGTTTTGATCACTACCTCTGTGTCCCTGGCCTGTGTCGTGACAGTATGTTTTGTTGAATTTATTTATTTATTTTTAAAATATTGAGTGATGGTAACAGAATCATAGAACTGAATAAATAAAAACTTCAAGATATTAATACTAATTATAATTATTAGACAATAATAACTAATAATCATTAGATACTATCAAGTTACTGAGCATCTGAATAAAAAAAGAAATGACTAACCACCAATGTGAAGCTATACAAACCCAAAAATAAAACCAATAGAAATAATAGAAAATAAAACATTTTAAAAAGGCACGTAGGGCAGGGACTTGGATTTATCCATCCATTGAGATGGCTGTTTTGCCACCCGAAAATGGAGGCAAATCTCAATGCAATCCCACAGTTAACTGCAAATGTAACTAGATATTGTGTGCTAACTTGCAAGTATCGTGACAAATTTGTATGCTGAATAATCTACCTTCAAGATTTAAAAAGCTACCGAGTTTTTTGGGGAAAAATTAAACCATGAGCAACCAATATGAAGCCATGCAGACCTAAAAACAAATTACAGAAAATTGAAAGTAAAAAAAAAAAAAACACCAAACTGTTCTGAAGCTGGAATTCCACCTGATTGAAGTTTATTACCCATGGAAACGAACCCAAGTCTGTTCTTACAATAATAACTCCACAACCTGAGGAACTGTAGGTGTTTCACTTTAACCTTTCACGCTAAATACCAGTTCTATTGCCCAAGGGAGGGCAAGCATTTAAAAGTCTGTCTCAGAATGTAGAGTTTCTCAGCTGAACTAAGGCCACGCTTTGAAGAGGTGGGTAAGAGCTATCAACTGGTCCAGTAATGAATTAGTCCTTTGGAGGAGGCTGTACAAGGGTGGGGCAGCAGATCAAAGCATGTTTCTCTTATTGCCTGCACCTCAGGTGAAGTTGAGGCATGCAGCCAGTTGGGGTGATACACTGTCCCACACATCACCAGGAATGCATAGAACTTCATATCCCTCTAGAGTCAGGTTTCATGGTGAATGCTATAGATATGATTACATGCAATCACTGAGATCAGTCATTATGAAAAATGACTGCGGTCAAAATACACATTGAGCTACTGTAATAAAGAAAGGATTCTTCAATACAGAGAGGATTGGCTTGGAGATTTTTTGGAAATTAAAAAGTATTATATAGGCCTGGTTTCACAGTAAAGGCTTAGATTAAGACAGTATTAGGCCATAGTATTGGGACATTTAAATAAATTTTAAAAATAAGCCTTAGACAAAAGCATCACTGGTGTGCATCTTGAGACAAAACAATGTTACTGCAAGTTTCTTTCAGTTAAAAGAGCTCAGACATGCATTTAATCTGGGACTAGTCTTAAGCATTGTCTGTGAAACCTGGGGATAGAATTATTAAAGGGGTAGTTGACTGTTTTTTTTATAGGCTTGATTGTGTTTATGGGGTGCAGTCTAAAATGTGTTAATGTGTTAATTTGTTAAAAAACGCATTATTTTTCACATAATTTACCTTTATTCCACACCGCTCTGTCCCTTGTCCCTTGAACGCGTCCGTTTGCATTGAACTTTCAGCTTCGTAACTTTGCAGATATTGCTTATGTTCAAACAGCAACATTACACACTAACTAACATGAAAAAAGTGAAATCGCAATCAACCACCCCTTTAATAATACAATGTTTATAGTATTAAAGTATCATGATCTTACAAATAAAAACTAGTATCTGAAGGCTAGGTAATGATTCGTTTTTAGTGTGATTGCATTAGAAATCCTACCATACAAAAAATATGCAAATACAACAAGCTGCCCACAATAACACAGTGGTCACAGGTTGTTAGTTAATACCCCAAAGTTGCAATATGAGTCATGACGCACATTAGTGTGTGGCAGATTATCAAAAAAGTAGAGAGAAAAAAGTATGATGGAAACTTAGTTCTGTTCGTTGGATGAGATAGGGATTGCACTCAAAAATAGTTGCAAATCTGAATGCAAGCTTGCAGTTGATCGTAACAAAGTGGCAAAAATTTTAATAAATGAAACATAGAACCACAGATGAATCATTCACAATAAATAACATGCATTGAGTGAATTTTCATTTCAAGTAGACTTTAAAAAATGACTTTTTAAACAGCTTAATACAATTATACAAAATTAAAACATGTTTATAATGTTGCTCTCTGTTCTGATTTGGACACAGTATTAAAAATCTCTCCATTTTGCCATAACTAGACATATTAGAGTGTGATTGAAAAGTAGCATAGATTTCTGTTTCACTTATGTTATGCGTTTAAAAGGTGTCTTTTTGGGGTTGTTGTTTATAATGTTTTCACATTTACTCTGATGTTACAAATAAAGCCTGAGCTTCATAAACGGGAATGTATCTAGTGTTGTATTGACTAACATGTCAATTGCACAGTTTGGCATTATAGGGAAACTACTTCCTAATGAATCATATAATCTTACAAAATCATCCCTGCTGTCTTCATCAAGGGCACAATGAAGCTTTGCTAATAGTTTTTGGTCATAAACAGGGACTAAAAACCACAAAACTTTAAACTCCAAATATTCAAAATTTGAAGTTCCCAATATTTTTTTCTTTCCTTATGCAAATAAATAAATAAATAAATGCAAATAACCTCAATTTTTCTTATCCCACCATGGGACCTCACTTAAGAGACTCAGTAAGAGATCATCTTCTTTGGACCCTAGAACCAGCACAACCTTGGGCCATATGAAAGCTAAGGGACTTGGACTGAGGAATTATGCCAAGATTCAGTTGACTGTGTAATTGGTATAGCAAAACCAAAGTCTGAGAAACAATTTGGTGTGCTTCGCCATTGCCTGCCAATCAACGGCTTCCAGCGGGTAAAGATAAAGCACTCATTCGGAATAATAGCTCCTCAAACGTGCACTGGGACATAATCCTAGTCAACAAAAAAGCACTTTGGGAAATAGTGCAGAGGCTCTCTTGAGAACATGCACTGTATGAAACAAACATCAGAACACAGAAGAGCCCTTGAGACCTCATCTTTCTGAGCTGGATTACTTTCCTGTGGGAACAAGTCGTCAAAGATCCATATTTGCCGGTCTCAATAGTTGCGCTGTATTTACTGTGCAACCACCGAGTGTTAATGCCATAATCGCACGGCTCTGCTGTTAGTCAGACAAAGTGGGTTGTCCCTTAAAGAGGCCGGTGATACAAGCATTGCAAACTGGGATGTGTTTACATCATTCCAACACCTGTTTTTCCCACAAGTTCTTGTGAATGCTCTCTCTGTGATGCTGACTGGGGATACTTGTGAGACAAATGATCCTGGGTTGTGGGACCTGTTGTTGTCTGTTCCTCTGGAGTCAACACAATTATTTGTGGTAGATCAAAAAATCATTATCACGCACAATAGTGTGCGTAATTCATAAACATAACCTCATGGGTTTAGCATGGAGGGAAATACATTTCCTGTAATATTGGAGAGCTTGGATTATAGAACTGATGCTTTATATTCAAAATAAAGGAAGTCATCTTTCATTATCTTCAGCAATAAGAAAATCCTGAAGTTTGAAGAAGTGAGGAATGTGGCTAGCCTTTGTGGCTTTTGATTAGCCTTAATGATCTACAAAGAGGGAAGATCTGTTGAGTTTACAAGGATGTGGTAGAGACAATAAGAGAGAGTGAGCCACAAACCACAAACAAGACTAATGAGATAATACGTTTGCTAGCTAACAAGGTACCCGAGTACTCTTCAGATTGAGGAGAAAAGGCATGAAGAAAATCCCTAGGGTGTCATTTTTAAAAATGATCGAAAGCCACAAACAGCCAAATCAGAAAGCAAGACACCGCTTTGAACTCTGGGATGAGAAAAAGTTAATTGGAAAAATGTGCATCTACTGTAACCTACATTTTTGCAAAACGAAAAAAAAAAATGTACCTAAACTCAAAAAAAATAAATAATTCACTGCAGTTTCCAGCCGAAATAAACACCAGTGGCAATATAACACTACCAACTTTTACTCCTTTTCACACAAATTATGATCATTGGACAGAATTTGGATTAATAAACACTTATTTTTGCACGATTCCTTGCACAATACCATGTTATGAGCTCAAAACAGTTTTACCATAGTGCATGATTTGTAAACTAATAAATGTTGATGTTTGCATCACATGACCAGCTCCATATGTGTGGCTTTTCTAAAGTAGTAAACTAGCTCAGTAGCTCACCTGGTACAGCACTGCATTTGCAATGTAGCGCACACACAAAAAAAAAAAAAACTAAACAACTAAAAGACTTCAAACGAGCTAAAAAAAGTAAAAGAGCTCAAAGACTTATTGACGCACACATTTCACATTTAATTTGGTTAACATAATTGGTCAGGTTTTGTGTAGGTGCTACGATTTTGTATAAACCACTCTCTAGACATTTCATTTTCAGACCTGCCCAAGACGTGTAACAACCAATGTAATAAAATGTTGCAACGTAATGTCATTTTCAGAAATTAAGCCACAGGCACATTTTTCCAATGAGAACGGGTTGGAAAAACTAGTTGTGCATCCTTACAAAAAATAATATACAGCCTTACAGAAATATTCTGAGTTCAATGCAAGATAAGCACAATTGACAGCATTTGTGGTGTAATGTTGAGTACCACAAAAATAAAATACCTTTGTTAAAAAAAAAAATCAAGTTTATAGTGAACCACTTACAATGAAAATGAATGGGGACTTTTTTTTGGGAGGATTTAAAAGCAGAAATGTGAAAATGCTTAAAATTTTATAAAGCCCTTACATGAATTCTTCTGTGCATTATTTGAGCTTCTGAGGGTTTTAGACATTAGTTCAGTTATAAAACTGAATATAACTTTACACAGAAATGGTTAGTATAGGCAAAAAAAATTTTTTCGCAGTAAAATCATGTACACAAGCATATTGTTTATCTCTTGTGGCCATAATATTTAAAGTGTATAACTATTTTTTCTGTTTTTAAAGGAGAAAAAAAAAGTCACATTTTTGTGGTCATGAACATTATGGCTACATGACCTTAACATGTGTTTGATCCAGAATATTCCTTTAATAAACTTACAGTCCTGCCACCCTTGCTTGGATTGAAGATTTTCGATTTCCTTACAACTATGCGTCTTCAACACAAAGATACAGTACATTGCCTACCCAAAGGCCAAATAAAAGGGTCGACAGGTGTGTTCTGCCCGTGATAATTATTCCAATCAAACCCAACACCTGTTTTCTGCTCTCCTCTCCCATATGTAGGCTGTTAGCCCCTTGACATATGTCACCTCTCAATCTCACGAGGGCTAATTCAGTGGTTAGCACAAAGAAATAAACACAGATGCTTCTGGCAAACGAAAGAGATGACTTGCAACAGCTTGGACTGTGAGTGTAATGCTTTCATTTCAGTTCTTTGAGGTAAGCTGGTTTATTACACGAAGCAAATGTCGATTTGATTCTGCTTTTTGAGGAAAGACATCATGGGACATGGATCGAAATCTTTGTATTGGCAAATAAACTGCAATATGTGTGTGGTATCAGGATCTTAGCTCCCTTTGCTAATGTTGCCTGTGTTTACCATCAAGATGTCCCTGATGTGACCACAGGGTTTGTCTTTTTCCTCTTTCGGGCTACAGCGAGATCGCTTGATAAGCTTTCAGCCTCCGCTTTGATGGTGGCTGCTCTTGGTCACGTTAACACGGCCCCATTACCCATTATCAGCTCCCAAGGGCCAAACTTGAAAAACAACAGAGGGTAACTTAAAATCTGCCGGAGAAAGTTTTCTATGTCTATAATTCTCAAGTAAGATGGAAAAAAACTCTTATGTGATTGACTTTGCTGTAGCAGTTCTTTTAACTGGCTGGGAGGCGAGAGAGGAGGGCATTTTTTTTGATGCATTCAAATCTTGACCTTGGAAGAAAGAGAGAAAAAAAAGTTAAATGATGCAGAACGGTTCTGTTTCACCCTACATTGCAGGAGATTATGACCTCTCGAAATTCAATTATACTGCGATTTTACCTCCCAAATGAGCAAGTCCCTGCAGCAATAAGCATAATAAAGTACTTTGGATTGAGTGCTGCAATGCAGGAGTATTACACAAACATATTGTTTTTGCACATTTGTGTGTTTTAACAATTCAAGATCCCATTCGAGCTGCAAAAAATGTATCTGTGCCAGAGAGAGTTCATAAATTACACTAGAGAGTAATAGGAAGAACAATGTTTTTGAACCTTGAACATTGTATAGCCCATGGCAATTTAGGCTGAGGAATTCAGCTTTGAGGTTTTGAGATTCTGAAGCTTTCTATCATCCACGTTAGCATATGTATTTCAAATACATCCATCACACAAAAGCAAAAACCTTCAAGGAACACCAAATTGTTGATGAGAAATGCTGATCCTAGAGCAAAGGAAATGCCTGAGAGTCTGGAACTGAAGAAATGTTGATAAGACTTCGTATTTAGTCTGTATCTTGCTTTTTTGGGATTTAATTTTTTTATTTATTTTAATGTCCTTTCAAATTAAAATGCCTGATTTTTGTAGGATTCAACTAATGAAATTGTTTTTTTGTTTTTTTTTTACATTTTTTAAATATCCTGACTTTATACAATGCTAAATCCAACATGCTGAAACTGTAAGTATTTAAATTCATCAGCATGGGATTTTTAATTGTTTTACATTGGAGTGCACTTGAGTCATGTGAATCAGCTGTTTCCAGTGAAGGGGAATTATTAATAATTATTAAAAAACACAATATATAAGTTTAAATATTGTGTTATGGTCATTAATAAAAGTAATGAAAATACTGTCTGTTTACAAGGATGAATAATAATAGTAGATGCCATTACATTTTATTTCAAGTTAGATTTAATTGACTGTAAAAGTAAAGTTTGCATAAATGTAATTTAATTGGTTTGTTAGCATACATTGTAAAAATGTTTTTTTTTTTTTTTTTTTTTTGTCCTAGTGCAATCATCAAAATTGAAAATAATAGCTCAGCGGTTTAACATTTGAAAATGAAGAAATTAAGACGGGCATACTTAGTACTGTTCTAAAAACTTGTACTGTTATTTTTTTTTTGTCTTGGGTTTCTTATTTTTAAACGGGGAAATTATTGTAAAATTTTTTTTTTTTTTTTTTTTTGTACGTTGTAAATAAAACAGATTACTGGAATATGTTTTGCAAGTAAATACTGTTTCAGTCTTAAGATTTTCAGGTTTAATTCAATGTGTTACTTGCCGACTGTAATTATTTGTGACCCTGGACCACAAAACCAGTCATAAGAGTCAATTTTTCAAAATTGAGATTAATAATCATCTGAAAGCTGAATAAATAAGCTTTCCATTGTTGTATGGTTTGTTAGGATAGGACAATATTTGGCAGAGATTCAACTATTTGAAAATCTGGAATCTGAGGGTACAAAAAAAAATCTAAATATTGAAGAATCATCTTTAATGTTGTCCAAATTAAGTTCTTAGCCATGCATATTACTAATGAAAAATTACGTTTTAATATATTTACAGTAGGAAATTTACAAAATATCTTCATGGAACATGATCTTTACTTAATATCCTAATGATTTTTGGCATAAAAGAAAAATTTATAATTTTGACCCATACAATGTATTTTTGACTATTGCTACAAATATACCCCAGCGACTTAAGACTGCTTTTGTGGTCCAGGGTCACATTTATGAAATTTACTATCAATTTCTGAGTGAAAAATTTCTACACTTGAAAAATGTTTTTTCAGTGTAGTAAGATGGATTAAATAAATAGATAGATAGAAGCAGGAAAAAAGTGTCATTTTTTTCAGTTACAAATTCCCCAAAATCGTACTTACAAAGTAGAGTAACAAGTACTTCACACCTCTCATTATAATATACAGACTCTATTAATCTATTAAACAAAAGCCTGAAAAACAAGATACGAAACTGCTTAACTTGAAATCGGGACACTGAGATAAGTGCCGAGCTCTGTGTTTTTCAGCATACTGTACACAGCAGCCTGCAGGTGTTAAAGAAGAAGAACTCAAAAACAATAGCTTGTCTTTCTTCAGCTATCCTCAGGTAAGGCTTTAGCCCACCTGGTACAGGTAAAGCACAGTTCTGATCTGCCCCTTCAACTATATATTGGATACAAAGCACAAGGCTTTAAGGGATTACAGAAAAATCTTCATCAGGCCTCGGAGCTGTGGTCAGGAAGGGTGGGGTTGGCGTGGCCTGCAACCCAAGCGGATAAACTCACTAAAATCTCAGTATCATTACCCTCCATCATTTTGCATGCATGACATCATAGATGTTTATACGCTGGCCTTGCCGTGCTCCAGTAACACCAGGGACGGCGGTAGGCCCGAATGACACATATCTCTCCAATCTTTGTACTGCGCATTCAAATATTCGACGGAAACCTGGCCTGGACCTCAGTCGGTGGCTTAGCCTGGGGCAACGGACCGCACAGTGGCCTTCTCATTGTCATGCATCAATGAGTGCGAGGGCCCATGGGGTCACATGGCTCAAGGGTTTATCCTCTATTGTTTTTTGAGCTTCTGAGATTTGAAAACCTGACTTTTTTCCCCACTTCTTCCATTCCACCCCCGCTCGGCCAGCTTGTCACCTTCCAGCATTGAGGGCTGGAATGTTTATTGAGCCTCGTCAACAATGACAACAACAACAAAACCAGGACTTGCCCACCTGTGTACCCGCCCCTTCTCAAACAATGCTGCCTCCGAATCACCAATCTAGGACTGCCAGTCATTCTAACCCAACCCATGGCCCCCTGCGGACTCGGGAATGCCTGAAGAGCCGCCTGATTTTTGTGTTTTTGCCACTCCTTGAGTTCTCAGGGAGATTAGCTATAAAACTGGAGTTGAAAACACTCCAGCTGTTTCTTACATAAATATGAGGGGTGAACCTAATTTAAACACTTAATAGTGACATCCTCTTTAAATAAATAACACTGATATGATCAAAAATACATGTTTTATAATCATAACAAACTATTGACAAACGTTGATGAGATTTTATACTTATTTATTTTTTCACGAAAAGGATTTTTTTTTGTTTTCAAGTCCAACAAAAGTCCAAATATATTATGTATTATTATAATATGTTGCGTTATACACTACCAGTCAACATTTTGGAATAATTAAGATTTAAAAAAAATAAATGTATTTGTTTGTTTGGAAAGAAGTCTCTTATGCGGACCCAGGCTGCATTTATTTGATTAAAAAAAATACAGTGAAAACAGTAATATTGTGAAATATTTGTACAATTTAAAATGTTTTCTATTTATATATATTAAAACTTATTTGTTCTTGTAATGGCAAAGCTGAATTTTCAGCACCAGTCTTCAGTGTCACATTATCGTTCAGAAATCCTTCTAATATGCTGATATGCTATTATTATCAGTGATGAAAACAGTTTTTTTTTTTTTTTTTTTACTTTTTTTTTTGTGGAAACTGTTATAGATTTTTTTTTTTCAAAAAAGAAATTAATACTTTTATTCAGCAAGAATGCATTACATTGATCAAAAGTGACAATAAAGAAAAATTTTAATTCTACAAAATATTTCTGTTTTAAATTAATGCTGTTCTTTTGATTATTTTATTTGTCAAAAAAAATTCTGAACAAAAATACCACTAAAATATTAAGTAGCAAAAACTGTTTTTACCCTTTATGAACCGTTATTAATACCCGAGTACCAAATCACCAAATCAGCACAAATCAGCATATTAAAATGATTTCTGGAGGATCATTTGACAAATAAGTTGATTGTATTGTCAACAGCAGACTGTAATTTAAATCATTATTCACTGAAAAACTTTGTCTATGCTGTGTTTCTCAAATCAAATATGTATATAAGTATGTATTCCAGAACCAATGATATTTGATATTAATGATGTCCAAGCTGTCTATCATAAAACCATAGTGCTGAAAAATAACATCATGATCATAAATGTGGCTCCCTAGACTGAGAATTGGTCCACTACTAACCTCAGCACTTGGGATGATGGCTTTAAAATTCAAATTTTGGAAGTCAAACTGTTCAAAAGTATTTTTATTGAAGTGTTTTAGAAACTATTTTTGACTAAACATTATGTTTAGGACATAAGGGGACGTAAGTGAGAATGTGCAGAGTGGATTGGTGGGAAAGCATCTTGGATCCGAGTCTACACTGTAGGTACATGTGCAAGCCACATTTCAAGCATTGTCCTCCAGTAAAATCAAACTGTGTTACAGAGGAAATAAAACAACAGCAACAACAAAAGAAAACAACAAAAATGACTCCGTAGACCGAGGGCCACATAAATAAACAGGAAATTAGATCCCAGTCAGCAGAGTCAAAAAAGAAGAACACTGTTTCTCTTAAACGCATTGAGCGAATCAGTGAGATTTCACAGTCATAGGGCTGTGCAGTGATAGGGGTGTTGGGATAGGGACTACATGGTATGGGACACACGGGGTGTCTGGGTTTTATCACTCTGACTGACAACCGGGTGGGGGCACAGCCTCTGGCAGTTTAATAGCAGACCCTTAGCCCACCCACCTGACCCTGCCCAAAACTACCATCTTGAAACACCTATATTATGCTCTCAGGAAAAGGGTTAATGAACAAAAAAGGTTCCGGAATCAAGAGCTATTTTTGGATTTAGGATTTTAGGCAGTGAGCATGAGCGAGATATTGTTTGTAAATCTGAAGTGTGTGTATTGCTGTACAAAATCTCAGTCAGTGTTAATTTAGTATAATGAGATATTTAATTTTTGTTTAAATATTTTGAATAAAATTTTATTTTTATTTCCTTATAATTTTTTAGTTAAAGTTTTAGTCATTGTATTGTTTTTGTAGTTTTTATTTCAGTTTTCGTTTTAGTTATTTTACAACAGTAAGTTTAACAAAATGAAAATGAGAAATGTTGCCCTGGGGCCGGTTGCACCAGCTGGAAGTACACCCGGCTGTAAGACTAGGCTGGACGTAAAATGCGCTTTAAGTCGTGCGTAGAATTTATACCCGTTGCACCATCTCGGCGTAGTGCTACGTCTGACACTAAATCTTACGCCTAGTCAGAGGTAGGTGTAAAGTGAAAAATCATGATTTGCTCGGACATTATTCTTTTTAGGATTCATGTCTGTTAGTTAATTATTACTGCAGACGTGACCTGTAATGTTTATGGTCTTTTCGGGCAGGATAAGCGATATCAATCGCGAAGCTCTGTATATAAAAACGCGGACTTGTTAGAAAATGTTTACTCAATTAAATCATAGCGCGGTGATTTCACTTATAGTATGTCTTGAGCAATTCAGTTCTATATTAGTAGTTGTAGCCATTGCGGCGTGAACGTCGTCTCAGCTATATCTATAACTGAGGGAGAATGTGTCGGCGTTGTCTACGCCGGGCGTAGTTGCGCCTGATCGTAGTTTCCGTTGGTGCAACAGGTGTAAATATTTAGCGTAAAGCAGGACGTTGCAAAGCCCAGCGCAGGGCTTACACCCAGCGTTTTTACGTCTAGCTGGTGCAACCGGCCCCTGGCAACTAGCTGAAATAAAAAAAATATATACTAAGTTTAAAGTTTTAAAGGTATTAGATTAAAATATTACATTACTCACCATGCTTTTATGCCTTTATTCAATACTAAAGTGCAATTCCCTTGGGCCAGTGCATTAATAGCAGTAATTAATTACTAAGAAATTCAGCAATTATGTTAAGTTCAGTGTTCAGTGATTCATAGTTCATTGCATGTAGAGGGGAACTTCCATAATGCACCATATACAGTAGGGTACAATAATATGTGACTACATTGAAAATCTGGTATGTGAAATCTAATATAACCTGGAATTAAACAGAAAGTGTCAAAAAATATACAAATTAAGTTCTGCACTTTTTCTAGGTCACCAATCAAATGTAAGCAAATTTCTGACACTGACCATGTTAACATTGTCAAATTATGCTGGATGAATGGATCATCAGGTTTTCTCATGTCAGCTCAGCTGATGCTGTAAGCAAAACATACATTTTTTACATTTACATTTATGCATTTGGCAGATGCTTTTATCCAAAGCAACTTGCATTGCATTTAAGGTACACACTTTATCAGTTCTTGCTTTTTCAAACAAATAAATAAATAAATAAAACACAAAAGAGACTAAACACACTTGCATATTTGAATGAGAAGTGTAGCTCTTGCAGGTGCACTTTTTGTATATCACAAAGTCTGTGAAATAAACCAGCACCATTTATTTTGCATGTGCGAAGGCAAGCATTACAAAAACGTAGGCCAGGGTAACTTGGCAATGATAAATATCATGTCCGGAACAGCTGCTTTCCAGATGAAAACAGCTAATGAGGAAGTAAGGTGGAAAATCAGTCAAATCAGGTGGGTTCAAGGCGGGTGGGCTGCAGGTGTCCACCCATCACTGGCCTGATATAAACCAGAGCACCTCAGAGCTTGCAGTTTAAGTCATATTCTCTCTCATGCAAACACTCAAAATAAATGTTCATTCACAGGTGTACTGAAACAAACATGGCATACAATGTTATATTTTCATATAAAAAAATAAAGGAACGAGTTGAAAAGTGAACAGAAACAGAAAAGCAAGAATGTCTGGCCAACTGGAGGAAAGCCAAGTTTTGAAAGAAAGTCTGGCTGTTAAAGTCAAGTGCACATTACACTACAAACCTGTGATTAGATTGCGTAAAATAAAGAGGCCATTAAGCAATTAAAGTAGAAGATAACATTAGCTGTGCAAGTTCAAAAACCACTAAACCAAGTGTAAACATTCTTCTTCATGTCTCTAGGTAAGATATTTTGTGATAAAACGTCTGATTTCTGTGGAATATATCTGAAATCATAATCAAATTAGTCAAGACATTCAATAAACAACCACAAAAGGGACAGGGGATGTGTAGAACTTGAACGACGACTGGTTTGTGGAAATCCATGAGGATTCTATGTGGACCTGCTTAAAACCTCCCAATAATGCGTTAGATTAAACAGAGCGCACCTTGACTTTGATCAACCACAACCATTAATGATCATGCTGTTTGTTTCACTCCAACTGTGACCACAAACAGGTCTGAATCAAACAAATTACTTAGTCCGCCCAAAACCAGCCTCTAATCAAACCAATTACTTTACTTGTCCAAAACAGACATTCCCAATCCTTTGATACTTTCCAGCGCTAAAGCCGTGATAACTGGTTTATTTATGTTTTGCTTCATAGCCAGTGTAGAAATAACAAGGATTTCTCATTTACATAGATGAGCGAGATGAATATCCAAATGAATAAGCAAAAAGTTGAATGAAAAGCAAATGGGTCAATGACAAATAAGAGTGTCTATAAAGAAATGGAATTAAAAAAAAAGAAAAGAAAAACACACACTTGCCAAGTTCTTAGAAATGTATTTGTGTTGGTTTCGTATGGTATCAAAACTAATAATAAATTTAAATGACTACAGTTTAAATGATTCTAAAAATGTAACGTCTATTTCATAATTGTTATTATATATTCACAGTTTCAGACAATTTTCAAATAAGCAATGAACCAAGTTTTGCTAAAATAATATTTTTTTTTCTAAGACATAATAAATCTTTTCTAGAATATCATGCACTTTTTCAAGATTTTTTGTTTTACTTCATGATTAAGATGATTTGGATTTTCTTTCTTACAACTTGACAATAGTCAAAAAATTCCCTAGTGAAAGTGAGTGGAAAGCAGAGAGGGACGCAGAGAAATTGATCGAAAAGACGTGTCTCGATGGGAACATATGGCAGCAATTGAGGAGAGAAAGCGCTGTCTGACCAGCTGCAATTAGCATACTGCCTCATGTTGGCCTTTCTTTTAATAGCTTGGATTGCCCTGTTTAGACTAAAAATAAATGGGCCAATTTTGGGCTGTGGGGACTGTCATTTCAGGAGCATGAACTCTGACCTTGGCCAAAACTGGATGTCCAGATGGAACGTAGTGTTCGTGACACAAAACCACACCCCTTCAAATCCAGAAGAAATGGCTTCCACACCATCTGCACACATCCTTGCAAAAGACCTCACAATTGGTACACTCTTAAAAATAAAGGTTTCAAAAGCAGCTTTTCACAGCGACACCATAGAAGTACCAATTCTGGTTCCCTGGAGAACCTTTCAGTGAACAGTTCTTTAAAAAACTTTTTTTTCTTAGTGTGAAGAACTTTTTAATTGTCTAAAGAACATTTTCACACTGTTTGTGCACATTTTGTGCATGGGAAAAAGTCCCATGGATGTTAAAAGTTCTTTATGGAACAATAGATGCCAATAAAGAACCATTACTTTTAAGAGTATTTCATAATCTAAAGACCCATTTTCCTCTATAGAACCTAAAAACTGTCATTTTTAAGATAAATGAGCATGGTGTTATACATTAGAAACGAAACATGCCCCTGAAAATCAATACCTAAACCAATTTTTGGTTCCCCAAAGAACCTTTCATTGAACAGTTCTTAAAAGAACCATTTTCTTAATGTAAAGGACATTTTAAAAGTCTAAAATAACTTTTTTCCACTATAAAGAACCTTTGGTGGAATGGTGGAAAGGTTCTTGAACCATAAATGCCAATAAAGAACCTTTTTAAAGCTATACATAACATTTTCTAAACAAAAATACAATGAATCTTTGTAGGTATATTTGTTTTTCCATAGCAATTACGCTGGATTTCTCAAACTAGCATAAGTGTAATACTCTAAAGCCGGTTCCAGATCTCTATCTAGAGTTTGATGGGGTGTGAACAGGAAACCCACTGCACTTGGGACTCCGATAGCCAATCCCTAAATCACCTTCTATGTCCGCCCTGAAACTTTCTTCTGCTAAATTTCCCTCTTGTTTAAATGGAATTTGCAGCCAGATTCAGGCTGAAATTGTTCCAGAGTGCCGGGCCTGACTAGTAGTCCGGCACAGATGTTCAAATAAGCCCAAGAACAACAAGAAGAACCCTTCACACCTGGCAAGTCTCAACACAAAACTTGGCACCCCAGAAACTGTAGGCTTGTCCTGGCTCAACCTTTCACCCCTGGTGATGTCAATGTATCCTTCAGCCAATGGGAGCGCTCCGGCCTGCCCTTGACTTTGCCAGCCCAGACAGAAAGACAAATGAATAGATCAGATTAAATGCTTTTTAATGGCATGTGGAGAAAGTCAGCGAGGACCCTGCTAGAAGCCATATGTGGATTTGCTCAGATAATCATTCAAAATGAGCTCTAATTTGTAATCCGCTCTGCCTCACAGGGGCCCGTGCGCAATCTGCATTGTTTGTTTCACCAGATGCACTGTATGTAATGACAGCAGAGCTTTGTAGTGTTAGCCTACGGCCAAGTCATTTATTCCATCTGAAGTAGAGGAATACATTTGAAAATGTCAAGGAAAGTAATACAACAAGTCATGGTACTATTCCTTCCAGAATGAAATGGAGACCACCTGAGAATTACAGTGTCCAAATCATTTCACACTTAATTAAACTGGACTGATAATGGAGAGCGCATGAAAGGACTGTGAAATATTGTGTCTCCAGAGACACAATGTCCATAACTAATTGTTCTACTTTGCGAAAGCTTTTCTGAATCATATTGGAGAATATCAAATGTAGGGTTGTCAAAAGGACCAACTTCGCTATCAGTCGGTACTGTAATTTTAAAAATGTGACAATACCAGCATTTCCCGCTAGCATTTTGAGCGCTGTTAAGCAGATTCTTAAACACCTCTGATTGGCCATTGTGTTCACACGCTCAACAGATGTGTCTGTGATTGGCTACATTTTTACTCACATTTTTTCAATTTCAATTCCGACTGGTACCGAAGTCGGTGCTTTAGGCAACCCTAATCAAATGTAGTCTGCGCCTATGAAGCTATTAATGCAGTTAGACAAGTCAAAAACAGAGATTCTTTCGCATAAGTAGCAGTGTTTGTTAAGGCATCTGTGTGTATTTTAAAGGGGTCATATGATGCGATTTAAATTTTTCCTTTCTCTTTGAAGTGTTACAAGCTCTTGGTGCATAAAGAAGATCTGTAAAGCTGCAAAGACTAAAGTCTCAAATCCAAAGAGATATTCTTTATACAAGTTAAGAGTCAGCCACGCCTACCTAAAATGGCTCGTTCTAACACGCCCCCACATGTCTACATCACGATGTGGGAAGATTTGCATGACGCCGCCCAAATGTTCACGCAAAGAAAGGTGTAACTTTTATTTTCGCTGTGGTATTGTTGCCGCCGCCGCCATGCCGTGGAGACGCTGTGTTTCGTTGTGAAAATTAAACTACTTTGTTTGGCCTTCCAAAAGAGGACGATATCCGCTTCGTCATGCCTGGAGCTGATCCGTGCTGGTCGCTGAGGAAATAC
>NW_015552557.1:1029601-1037457 GCF_001515605.1 Sinocyclocheilus anshuiensis
GTAATTATGTCCCCACTGGATGCAACAAATGCCTCGTTTATAATGGGTTTTAATGTTTTTGTCTCGTCGCTTAGGCCTGACAGGGCATCACAGTATAGTAAGGGGCGTAACATTTCCGTCACACGCTTGAGGTATTCGGCCAATCACAATGCACTAGATAGCTGGCCAATCAGAGCACACCTCGCTTTTCAGACCGATGAGCTTTGAGAACCGAAATCGACGCGTTTCAGAAAGGCGGGGCATAGAGGAGAAACAATAATGTACAGTATGTGGAAAATAATGTGTTTTTTGAACCTTAAACCGCATAAACACATTTCATTACACCAAATACACAAAATATTGTTATTTTTAACAACATCATGTGGCCCCTTTAATGCTCATACTTCAGCAAACCCCTGATCCTAAGTATTACACTTTAGCACATAATTTGTCTCAATATGAATCATACAATTTTTTGAGATGTGGTATTATTTTAAGTGATCAGATTTATGATTTCTTATATAACTTTCAAAAAATAATGCAAAATTATGTGTTTATGATAATATTCTTAAGAAAATCTCTTAGCCACGCCAAGATTACCTTTATTTGAATACAAAAAAATACAGTAAAAACAGTACATTTGTAAAATATTATTACAATTTAAAATGTAAAATGTAATTTATTATAATTTGTAATAATAAATTAAATATAATTTATTCCTGTGATGAAAAGCTGAATTTTCAGCATCATTACTCTTACAGTCTTCAATGTCATATGATCCTTCTGAAATCATAATATGCTGATTTGGTAATTAAGACACGTTTCTTATAATTATTAATGTTGAAAACTGCTTAATATTTTTTTGTGGAATGTAATACATTTTTTTCAGGATAATTTTTTTTTTTTTTTAATAAATAGAAAGTTCAAAGTAACAGCATTTTTTGTAACATTAGAAATGTTTTTATTGCCACTTTTGATCGATTTAATATAATGCATCCCATCATGTAAATTATAAATGATATTAGTTCTTAGTCTCTACTCATAGCTTATTTTATATTAATGTAATATATTAACATTTGTGTACTGTAAATATATTTAATAAAATTGCTTCTATTTTTTCATGAATCATTATATCTTTTATATGTATAAAATAATGGCAAAAGACAAAAACTACACCAAAATCCTGGGGCCCAAGAAGTTCCCAATGATCACTGGTGCAGCACAAAAGAGGCTTTTGAAAAGCTGTGGAAAGGTCAAGTGCTGCTCCTACAAAGAGCTGTGGGTCATTTAGATCAGACGGACACTGTCCTCCAGTGGTGTTTCTTCATTAAATAGACACAGGTGAGAGGACAGTCTGGATTTGGGCCCAGTAAAACTAACCTCTACCTGTGATCACCCAAGCATGTGGAGTGGAGAGATAGAGAGAGAGAGAGAGGAGGGGTTCAGGACCCTAGCCGAGGGGCAATCTCGTCACTCACCTGGGCCGTTATCTTTGGACAGGACACTCAACTATCTGAAACAGCAAAGAACCCCCACACAAGGCTTATTAAGGGCAGGTTTGTTCTTCCTGACAGAGCTCAATTGTAGATAATTGTCTCTTTCAGATCACTGAGGGCTTGTGTGATCCTCCATCCATTGAAGTTGAAGGAATGATGGATTCTTTTCGCATGTGGATGGAGGGAGTTCCACTTCACATAACACAAACAAGGAGTGAAAGACCCTTTTTTTCTCAAGGTTTAATCAGTGTTATATTCAGCATGTTTTATGGAAGGACATTTTTACTATTTTACTATTATCATTGTTTTAATATATTCGATTGCATGGAGTATATATTTAATATCCAGCGCAATGTTTTAAACCACTACATTGATATATTACATAAAGAGCCAATGAATTTATTTTATATTTAAAGTCCTTGTATACTATTATTATTAATTATATTTTTATTATAGTATATAAAATCATACAATATATTTATATAATTTTTAATTAATTATAAATTAATTTGATGTAATGTAATGAATAAAATGGCATTTATGAACAATAAATAAATTATAACACTAAAACAAAACTAAAAAATAAATAAATAAAAAAATCTAACTGAAACAAAAGCCTTCCCAATGCACAGAAGGTGAGCTAATCAACGGCACTGCACCTACAAATGATTCCAGTCTCAACTTGTGATAACGTTTAGCTCCAAACTGTTTGACGTCATCTGAATAGAGAGGTTTCCCCTCATTGCAATTCCTTCAGCAGCTCTCACACACACACACACATATACACACACATACATGCACACACACACACCTGCAGCTGGTCTGATTAATAAACTCCCAATGGCAGTCCGTTAACAGGCCAGCTGTAGAACAGCAACGGAACCATGTGTGAAATTAGCATGCTACAGGTCCTGTTATGTGCCAAACACGACCATTACTCACACACTAACACATATCCCTATAAACTGAGACCAAGCCTGGTTTATTTGGACTAGAGTGGACATTCATTAAATCACTGCTATCATAGATATCACAATACAATGAATAAAATATATTTTTAAGAAGGAAAAGGGTTGAATTTTAAATGACTTGACTACTTTGGTTTGAGTGGTCTTTTTTGTTAATGTTTTTTTTTTTTTTTTTTGTTATGTGCTTGGTGCTGAACTAATTTCTAACATGGAAAATTATTAAGAAATATTCTTGTGAATATTATTTTGGAATATTGTTTAAATTTGTAATCAATTCATAGGCTTTTCATATGTGTCTCTATACAATTTAAATTTCCATCCGGCTAGTCTTTCGCAATATCCTGTAAATGAATCTGTTTAATAAATAAAGCAAGTTCCTTTAATGACATCATTCTCCAGGAAGTGACAAACTTTTTACAGGAAAATTACAGCTCAAATATTATGGATCTGATCAATTCTGTGATATTTTATGCTATCCACTGCTTTTCCTTTTTGTTTTTTTACTTTAAAGCATTCTATTCTGTTTTATTACAGAAACTTGTATTATATTATCAAAATGTAAAAAAAAAAAAAAACTATCATCAGATACACACAAACGCAAAAGTGTTAACCCATCAAAATAAAAGTTCACTTTAACTTGAAGCAATTGAAATCCAGAAAAACATTAATCAGAAAACACGTAACTTTGAAAAAATAAAATGGAACTTGTCAAAAAATATAATGGATTTCATAGGGCCCTAAAATGTAATTTTTGTTAAACATTTAATAAATCGATGTTAAATTGTGCAGGTTGGAACGCAGAAAAATTAAAGTGGAAGAAATAGAATTTAGGAAAAAATAGTTTGAGTAAAAATAAAACCGATTTCATTTAACTCTTCAGTTCCATCCTGTTACGTTCCACCCTGTTACATCTCTTGAAACATTATAATCAATCAAATAGAAATATTCCTTGAAGTATATTCATGACAAAACTAGAAATCATTCAAGTGGACACAGTATTGTCTTTTTAAGCATCACTTAGATCTTCCTAGCAGATAAGTTGTGTGTATTGAGATCGATGACCCACGCGTATCCCTCAGATAAGACTCTCTGTCCTCAGTATTTTTGCCCTTTTCCACTCCATTCAAACCCATTCACAAAAGCAGACTCGCATCCTCTGCCTCTGAAACACTCAACGCCCCAACAAAGACTCTCTACACATCCTGGATGGTCATGTGGTGACAATGTGTGCGCTGTGGTGGAAGTCTGCGAGAGGAGGAAGCGAGCTGTTGCCCCGAGCGACTCGTCCTGGGGAGGAATGTTTATCGTGTCCAGTGTCTTTGATCTCGCCCACTTAATCACTTCCTGCACACTGTACGTGAACTGCTGCACTGCCACATAGGGGAAAGCAGGGGGAGGCCATTAGATGTGGTTACTCCTCCACTACCTTCCACAAGTCATTAGATAGAGGCTGCGATAAGGTGCACAAATCCCATGGTTTCAGGGTGTTGTGGCTGATTCCTTGAGCATCTCTGAGGACCAAGCAAGACAGCCTTTAATTGCTGTCTGGCTTCAACTGGCGTCTCCAGTGCTGGGAACTTCGCCGTATGGTGGCGGACTGATGCCCGAGCCAAGCTTTACGTGCTTTATGGCAGTCTTAGGCATGGGCGCCGACAGGATTTAATCTGATGGTACGCACAGAGGGTACATTTTTTGGCAAAAACAACACTAAAAAGTAAAAAAAGGAATATATGCATATTAATTTTTTTTTATTTTTTAAGTTTTATTTTATTTAATTGTTTTTTATACATAAGTAGTAGTTTCGAGTTTTATGCAATTCTATAAGACTTGAGACTCTTTGGACCAAACAATCGGTGAGAGTAAAGACCCATTCATGAAAAGAAAACAACTATAACGATAACAATATAGTTTTAGAACGTATTTAAAATCCACAAAACAACTTTAACATGGAACAAAATCATTGGAATCACTTTCAAAACTTTTTTTTTTTGCAGCTGATACATGATAACAGTGACAATGAACTTCAGCATTTAAATTGGCAAATGACAAAACTCCAGCATATGCTTATAATAAACAGAACGTTATCATGCATTGGTGTGGATGCTAATATAGCTATCATTATTGTACATAGTTATCATTCTTGGTGTGAACGGGTTTTAAAGGGATAGTGAAAAAAATGAATTTTGTCATCATTTAGGGCCTGTTTACACCTGGACACTTCATGCGTTTCCTCTGATTGAATAGCTTGATCATAAAAAAAAAAAAAACAGGTGTAAATGCCCTCCGAAACACTTTCAAGACAGATTTAAATCCAATCGCTCAAACCACTTCAGGAGGTGGTCTGGGACGCATTCCAGATGAAACTGGACAAGTGTAAATGCATCTGGTTGTTGAAACCACATATGTATAATTTTCTCCTTCCAAAATGTAAAAAATATAAACGTGTGAGAACGTGTTATAGGCTATATGACGTCATAGCCAGATATGACAGCGCTAATGCAAAATGCATCGCCGCTGATGAGTAGCTGAGTATCTCTTCAGAAAGCCGACTTACTGAAAGTAAGTCGCAGACGCTCAACACACAATCATTCATTAAAAGTAGAGTAACTTTTCTTTCCAGTGCTGATAACGCTCTTTCTCCGAAGTATATCGATTCTGTTTGTTTTACTGACTGAGTAAACACTTCAGGTGATTCAGTGAGAGAGAGCGGTCTGAAAAAATGCGATTCAGATTCAATCGATTCAATGCATTTGGCCAATTCACTGAAAAGAAAGAATTGACTCAAAAATTCAACTCAGGTTGAGAAGTACTTTTTTAGTATGTCCAGCATTCATGTAACAACTACACACTTCTTTAAGACTTGAGAGTCTTCGGATAAAACGATCAGCGAATGAAAATGGTACACCTGAGCAGAACGAATGTTTAAAATGCTTTGAAACCCAAAAATGGCAAAAAGCAACAAAAACATCCATCCAATGCATGTTCAACAGGAAAACAACTGAAAACAGTGCAGGTAGACACAAAAACACTTGTGCAAATGGAAAGTGTGTAGAGAGACAAATAAATGCGAATTGACCGCTTTGCAAACCCGTTTGGCCAATTCAACGAAAAGAAAGAACCGCCTCCTAAAGAATGATTAATTCACAAATGATTGTCATCACTGGTTCAGTTGACAGAAATACGCGATACACATGATTGCTGAAATTGCATTGAAAACATTTCTCAGTTACAGTTGCAGGCGCCACTGGTCTTGGGCTTCGTTTTTTCGAGCTCACATGGAGACCAAAGTTCACGAAGTACTATTAATCTTGATGGAGGTACCGTGGAAGGGACTTTGCGCATGCCGTGACAGGTCTGACTGTGTCTGGTTCTCAACTTTACTTGTTTTCTGGGCAATCCTGTCAATCATAAAAGCTACATGCTGTTTCTGGGAACCATGACTCAGTGCAGGTCAGCGGCCTCCCTTACAAACCCTCTCCGACTCGCTTAGGTATCGGTGGAGAACTTTGCTGCCCTACATTCAACTCAAGCCCTCAGGTTATCCGGCTCCTCCCTATGCAAACCCAATTGCATGTAGGAGATTCTCACAAGCCTTAAAACAGGGATAAACCTGGCTCCACGCCTGGGAGAGGCACAAGCAGGGACAACCTGCTGGCTCGCCCGTGAAAGATTGGCGATTCAGGGGAATTATATTTCGTACTTCCTTATAACTCTTATGTCATTCCACAAAGCGCTGTTGCTCTTTTGACTTTAGGCCAGGATTCAGTCTGTCAGTGGCGTGATGATGGCTGGGCAGTTGGCGTGGCGTGTCGGCACTCATGTACTTCACTAGAGCCAATGGGTGTAGCCGATGAGTGTTACAGAAAACCTTTTGTTTCTCAGTGAGTGACGAGATCTACATAGGCAGGATTTACAGAATGTTCCTCAAACCATTAGTTACCAAGCGTCATAAACTGTTGTTTCCCATTACAGCTTTCTGGGTGTTCTAGGATGAACAAACATGGCAATCGTCCAGGCTGTTCTATAAATATAAACGACACCTGTAAGAAAAGCCTCCAAAGTTGAATATATGTGATTAGTTAAATTCTATGTATCGTGTTTGTTTAATAAATAATTCAGCTAATTTAATGTTACTTTCAGGTACCAATGAGTGTGTAACTCCATTGAACACAATTTCCAATATTCAAATCCACTGTGCAGAATTATACCAAATCAGCACTAAAAACTAACTAAAAACTAACCAAATCAGCACTAACTTCTGCTCTCCAGCCATCCTACAACATGCCCTCTAGACCCAATCCCCTCACACCTCCTCCAAGCAATCTCTCCTACACTTTTACCAGCACTCACACACATCATCAATACATCTCTGCTCACAGGCACCTTCCCCACTGCATTCAAGCAGGCTCGGATAACCCCACTGCTCAAAAAACCTACATTAAACACTTCACTTACAGATAGCTACAGACCAGTCTCTCTCCTTCCATTCATAGCGAAAACCCCATATTATTTATTTATTTCACAAATAAATAAAAATAATCTAGAATGATTTGTTTGTTCATAAATATCATACCACATGACATTTTATAACCTGAACTAACCTAGCCTTTTCATAAAAAGGCCAAATTATTTAGCCTCATATCAAATATTATTAGAGACTTGCTGACCTGTTTTATGTTGTTGTTGTTGTTGTTTTTCCTGCATGTTGGTTGGACTACATGACAAAAGTGGTTGCACTATACTTTACAGACAAAAAAATTTCAAATATTAATAAGTAGTGAAGCTTGTTCTTTCTTTCTAAGAAACCATTAAAAAGATTATGCAAACTATTTTTGCTAACTAAAAAAAAAAAGGTTTTGTTTTGAAGATTTTTTTTTTATTATTATGATATCAGGACAGTTGTATCGCCCAAAGATGTTTTATATTATGCTCCATCAAAAACATCAACATTCATTTTAAATCAGAAATTAAAAGCATGCTCATCATATAAAAGGTGTATTAAAGATACTGTATGTATTGTATGTTACTGTATGAACTGCATTTTCATGTGTTTTTGAATACATGAATAGACAGATCAGGACAGAAAAATGAGTGTCATGTCATTGACCCAGTAAACAAACAATACTAACATTAAATAGTGGCAACTCTTTGAGATGTGCAGGCTCAGAACAGCAGTGGAGTAGAAATACTGTTATTATGGCACAACGTGTCATGGCAGTCATGGTGAAAGGGCCGGCGTCTTTCATATTTCTCATTCAGCAATGCCCTCTAGCATGTTTCTTTGCTGTCAAACTGTGAGGCTGGCACACACTCACAGCCCGGCTTTGTTCCAAAGATCTGGAGTGTCAGGAACCCGACCAGCCCAGTTTCTATTGACTCACAAACATGGGAGTAAACATTCCTGCTCAGTTAA
>NW_015552557.1:1037565-1051826 GCF_001515605.1 Sinocyclocheilus anshuiensis
ATTCTGTTTGCAAAATATCATTTTTCAAAAGTGCTACAATATATAAAATAAGTGCCACAGCAAAAGTGGAGAGAATACTGTATATGTTTCGATGACAGCATAATTGCTTCAACTGACAGGCCACTTGTTGGACAGTAACAAATGCTTTAACACTCCCATATTCTTTTTATGTATATATTCCCATATTCACCACCAACATGTTTACAAACACAAGCCTAATTCTGGAGCACAGGAGACATCATTTCACCAGACAACAGTTAGGTGGATCTATCTTGATACCAAAATATACTCCGTTAATTAAAGCGGCACACACATTCCCTCTCAAAAATGCTAATAAGAGAACTACACTCTCCAACTCTCCACTCTGTCGTCAACATTAAATATTCACTCTTTTGAATTCTATAATGACACCTATTCATTCGTGAAACAAGATATATCCACCAGGGAAACCAATAGAAAAAATTAAAAAAAAGCAGATATGATATCCACAACCATGACAATATTGGTTAATAACCAAGGGTTAAATTGATGTGAAATGATTCAGACATGACATTCAAAATAAAAGCCTACAGTTTTCAATAGTAATTATTAGTTTAATTAGTAATAGCAGAATTTGTGCTATATAAATAAATATATATATATATATATATATATTCCATATATATTATTCGCAACCCTTTTTAGTTTCGTTGGTGGTTTACGGGGACTCTCCATAGGCGTAATGGTTTTGATACTGTACAAACTGTATTTTCTATCGCCCTACACCTAAACCTACCCCTCATAGGAAACTTTGTGCATTTTTACAATCTAAAAAAAAACACCATTTAGTATGTTTTTAAAGCCTTTTGAATTATGGGGACACAGGAAGTGTCCTCATAAACCACCTTCATATTGTAATAGCTGTGTCATTATATAAATTTGTGTCCTCATAAACCACCCAAACCAGTGCACACACACACACACACACACCAATTATGTTGAAAAGTCAGTACTGAATAAAAAGCTTTCAAAATATTTACACATTATTTTAAATAATAATGATAATATAATTTGTGCTATATATATGTGTGTGTGTGTCTGTGTGACCCTGGACCACAAAACCAGTCTTAAGGGTCAATCTTTCAAAATTGAGATTTATACATCATCTGAAAGCTGAATAAATAAGCTTTCCATTGATGTATGGTAGGACAATATTTGGCCGAGATACAACTATTTGAAAATCTGTAATCTGAGGGTGCAAAAAAAATCGAAATATTGAGAAAATCACCTTTAAAGTTGTCCAAATTAAGTTCTTAGCAATGCATATTACTAATCAAAAATTAAGTTTTAATATATTAATGATAGGAAATTTGCAAAATATCTTCATGGAACATGATCTTTACTTAAAGGGTTACTCCACCCCAAAATAAAAATGTTAAACCTGTAAAAAAAACAGTAAAAGCTTCGTTCGTCTTCAGAACACAATTTAAGATATTTTTGATGTAAACCGGGAGGCTTGTGACTGTCCCATTGACTGCCAAGTAAATAACACTGTCAAGGTCCAGAAAAGTATGAAAGACATCGCCAAAATAGTCCATCTGCCATCAGTGGTTCAATCAGAATTTTATGAAGCGGCTGTTCTGTGTCAGCCGCACCACACGGATGCGCTGTTTTCGTTCAAATCAAAGCGTAAATAAACTTCTTTGCGTACAAAAAGTATTCTCGTCACTTCATAAAATTCAGATCGAACCACTGATTGCAGATGGTCTATTTTGTATATATATATATATATATATATATATATATATATATAGGAATTTTGTTTGTAAAAAATATTGTATTAAAGGCAAGGTTATGTGAAGCTACAACAATGTTAGTACAACCAATTAGCATAAATGTGTGTAATGTTCATGAGGACCCAACTATCAATCAGAAGTTAATAGCCTTCAACAAATATTACTAGTAAGCCGGTAACCACAAAATACCAAGAGGAGCTGCTCTGGGACTGCGTGTACATGTCTGTTATGTTGGCTTGCGTGACTGGGGTGTGTGTGTGTGTAAAGGTTCCAGTCCCGCCTGAGGCTGCCGGCATACTGGGAGAAGCTCTTTACTTTTAATCTTTGAGAGTCTTAAAAGAAAAGTCATATAAAACAACAAACACTTCAGCTTTGACATGGGATGCCAACGATGCCCTGAACAACCACAAGTGGAGGTGACTTAGTGTGTGGAGTCTGCAAGCAAAGAGCCAATGCACACAAACAAGGGCACAATTATTTAGGAGAAGAAATGCTGTGCCAAGCATTGAGGTTTTTGGAAATGTTTAGGTGCAACGGTCTAAATACAGGGAAAACGCTAAACCAAAGGTCTAGGTTTAATGTTATCATAATTCAAGTTAGAAAGACAGCTGAGGCCTGATATGACACTAGCAATGCAGCTGCTAAGAAATGAGTCAAAGCAGACAGGAGTTTTGGGAACGTCTCAAAAATATGTTGACATGTCATGTGCTGCTGAGTCACGCTGGCCAAACGTATCATCCCAGCCCAACGACCTGCAGATACACAGAGGCATTTCCTCCTGTACCCACCTCTGCGTTGCCACCGCTGTCCCTGCTATCTTCTGTTGACTTGAAAAAACTACAAAATGTAAAAAGAATTGGTTGAAAATTAAAGAATTGGAATTGGAAAAATGTAAAAATAAAACAAATTCAAAATAAAAATAAGAACTGACATAAAAATAAAAGAAAATTACAAAAATAACACTGGTAAGAACTCTAGTGTAAATACTAGAATACTAGTGTAAATATTGGCAGTAATATTGGTTATCATTATCATAACAACAACAACTGGCTACAAAATTAATTTAGCCATCACTATATGACAAATTATTTTGCGAAAAATAATATATATATATATATATTGGATTATTTAGTTGTGCTTGTGTCCATGTATTAAATCACAAAATTATACATAAGATGAGACGGTCTCATTCTCTTGTTAAAACTGTCAGAAATACATGAAGCAGTGGTTTGTGTATTTGTGCTGCCTTAACACAAGGAATATTCTCTTTTGAGCATCTTTGATCAATTTCCACTGAAGTATAAGACATGCAAGTCAGTGTAGATGTTTTCTTTAGCAGACAGTTTGTTTGTCTTTGATTTGTATCATTCGCCTCATTTCGGTTACGTTTGATCTGTGTTCTGTTTACTCTGCATTTTACTTACATTTGGCACTTGGTCTGCATCCTTATTAGATGTATGTGATTTTAGAGGTATGTCAACTTATGAATCTAGAAGGCGATCTGTGAGTAAAGATGATCCTCATCTTCTTCCTTAGACACTCCCAGGACTCCGAGCAGGTATACATCTGGTGCCGGCGGGAGTTCCTGTGAACGAGAGCGCGCGTTTCTGAGAGCAGAAGGGTGGGAAGCGTGAGGAACCTGCTGTGTCCCATCCCAGGTGGAAGGCTTTATGTGGGGAGGAATACAGAGGGTCAGAGGGGGCGGGCTCAATACCTGCTGTGCCGCTGAGACCCCCATCACCTGGCGGACTCTTGTCTGAACAGGCACAAACTGAGCCCATTGTGATCAACGGCTCTGTCTCTCACCAGGGGACAATCTGACAGGGCTGGATCTTCCGCCACTGCTACTCTCCACAGGCCAACTGCCTGACACCCACAACATGAGGGATAAAGACTCCCATCTGCTGGCCTTGACTTGGTGCCAGATAGGCTGAAGACCCACTGCAGAGCCGAGGAACCAGGAAGAGGCCGGGAGGAAGGATCTTTTTTTTCCCTTCAATGGGTGCAAACACAAGGGAACCCGTCCAAAAGCATTCGAAATCCTCCAAAATTGCGTAACCTGTGAAATCTGGCACAGCTCTCCACTTGAAAACAATGGGCCAACTTTAAAAGATCCCCATTGAATTTCTGACAAGTCCGAAATGATTATACCTCTAAACATCCTAAAGAATAAATGCAGAACTCACGCCGAAACAGGCTGAAGGAAATTGTGATCCATGAATAAGGCTTAATGCATATTAAGTGACCCCGCAGGTTCAGCTGTTGTGACATTCCAGTCAGGCCATTGTGTTCCTGTGCTCTGTGCACGTGACAAGAAGTGGTTGTTTGGAAAAGCGAAAAGAAGAAAAAGAAAAGCAAGCTTTTGTCTACTGGACCTGCCCTCAGGTGCAGGTGACCTTTGACTCCTCCAGCTCGCAGGTGGAACAAAAGACCCTTGAGGTGGAAACATGCTTCCCTCGAGCAAAACACTTACCGGTGCAACGAGAACTAGTCAACAACTCCATGAAACACCAATAGAAGAAGCCAACACTGCTATAATTACATTTAAAAACAAACCATTGATTGGTAATACTAATATCAAAGACACACTCATGAGTGCTTAAATATTTAGGAAAGCAAATTAAGGGATTACACATAATTTATAGCAGAACTTTAACATGTGCCGACCGGTGGCCAACTATAGTCGATTTTGGAGTATACAGTGTTTTTTTCCAGATATTATATTATATTGAAAACAATAGTTGAGCTTCAACTTCACATCTTATAGTTATTTAAGTGAAATTGTTCAGGAAAAAAAGTTGTACAAATATTACAACATACTAAATATTTATTGAACAATTTCAGGCCTTTTTTCATGTAATATAAATATTCTAATATAAAATTCTGTTCCTGGTGTATTATATTATATTATATTAATTATAATTATATAATAATTATATTATAATTTCAGGCGATTTTTTTCAATAGGTTAGATTAGATTAGATTAGATAAGAAAGATATTAAGACTCTGTGATATGTGGCACTTATGTTTAATATAGTTGGAAATAATTTATAAGTACAATGGGGACAGTATTTGTTGCTGTGTAGGCTCCATGAGTCAGTTTGACAGTGGTACCATTTCCCATCAGGAGGCATTATTGTTTCAGCAGCTTTCCCAGAGACGATGATGACCCTCCATCAACACAAGTGGATCCCTGTTTGGCAGATCGATGATTGATTATTTATCTCTTTGGAGATTATATTTTCTCGAGATGTCTCATCCTTCAACCCTGTCCCAGAAGCTAAACACAGGATAAGGTTCAGTGACAAGTAAGTCTGGTTGAAAGAATAGGAACAATACTTCCTCTGATTGCCGGATGACAATAGCAGTAGTGACAATGGTTTAAAGTACAGGGCCAAGTCATAAAAAAACTTTATGTATAGTTATTCCAAAAAAGAAAAACAAAAAAAAGTTCACAAACACGCTGCAAATATCCCCAACTGTACAAAACTGTACAAAACAAGAGTTTGGGTTTCTCCAGTGGTTTTGTTGTGCATGCAGCTGTGTTTGGGTTTCAGACTGATACTGGCTCAACACTGCCACCAAGCGGTCTATCCTCAAAAAAGTCACGTGTAAATAGTGCTCCTCTGCTTCTTCTCACTCTCTGGAGTTGGGTGAGCTGTGGTTAGGCTGGTGAGATGACCTCACTGGATGGGAAACACATAGAATGGGATGGGATTTTCCATTGGGCTGTGGTGTGAGAATGCTCAGACCCTCTTGTTACACCGCATACTAATAAAAAGAAGCATACGGCTGAATTACAGACAGAAACCTTTACAGCCAAAAGGGAAGTCCTTGTAATCCTTTAAGATTTCATGTTCAACATGTCTGTTTGTGTCAAAATCACCGGACAGGGGAGACCTGTCTTTGTAGAACTGAAAAAAAAATTTGCATTACAATTAAAATAAAAAATTTCCAAAACACATAACAAAGACATAAATTACAACTCAATATTTAAAGTTACAAGGTATTTTGGGATGGTGGACAGGAGGAAATATCCACTCCAGTGTTTAACCGGTAGGCTGTGATGCCAGTAAACAATGGGAGTGCTGAAGAAAGAATTTGCATACTTGTCGTATGAGTGTGTGGGAATGTAAGTAACCAACCTGGCAATACTCAAAGACTGCATACTACGAAGGATTATCAGCGGAGTTACATAAAATCACACACATCAGCTAAACAAAATGCAACAAAACGTTTAAAGGTCCCATGACATGCTGCTTTTTGGATGCTTTTATATAGGCCTAAGTGGTCCCTAGTACTGTATCTGAAGTCTCTTTCCCGAAATTCAGCCTTGGTGCAGAATTTCAGCCACTATGAGCCAGTCCCAAAAACTCATAAAGTGACATTTTCATGCCATGGGACCTTTAAGAATAAAGTACCATCAGCCTACAAATAAGGGAAGTTTAGAGGAAATGTGGCATTTTTTTCAGGAACAATGCTGTTATATTAAGCCACCAAGATAAAAAAATTGAAATTATTATGGTCTGAAAAAAATGTTGCATTTATTTCTGTAATTCACTTGCTGAAAATGACAATAATAAGCTAATAAAGCTGCTCATTAGGTGTGCAATTGATACATAGCTTTTTCTGTGCAGCAGCATTGAAAGATGGTAAATGCATAATGCATATTTCCTCATAAACCAGTTAAATTAGTAGTATTTATCACTATCCCCCATTTACAAAAAAACTTCCAGTAGACAAAAACTCCATAAAACAGTTTTGAAAATGACGTGATCTCGGACCTTTATACAGTGTGTGCCACTGTAAATATTGTAAGTCTATCCCTCACAACCTTGTTTTCACCTGCGTAAAATTCAATATGGTGTCTAACCTGACTAAGGTCTGTTATAACGTATCAACAATGCTTATGATTTGTTTTAACTGAAACGACCACAACTCAGAAACTCTTGATAGCATCAATTTACGCAGTTGCACTCATGGCGTAAATGTGATTGTTCGGATTACTTAAAGTTAGCATTAGTAGTACCAGACGCTATAATTATGGTCTATTTACTGAGGGATTTTGATGCCCAAAGGATGCTGAATAATTCAAACGCAACCTAATCACAATCATAATCGCTACTACTCTAAATTCGGCAAGTACATGTTAGCATTAGCATTAGCATCCACCGAGAAAATCCATCCAAATCTGATAGTGCTTGGATTTGTTAAATCTTGCCATGCACTAAAACAACAAACACTGGAGCACACAAACTTGCAAAAGCAAACACAGACGCAAAGTTGTACAGGGTGAAGTCGACACACAAAGTGCCAGGATTAGTGGTGTTGGCTTTCTTTCCATCGTGTGAGAGAGTGTTACCACAGGAAACCTGATCTTCTTCAATAATTCACAGTAACACTGGACCACTACAGCATTCTTCATTAGCCCTGCTCAAGACCTCTGGCCTTACGCCTCTCATTTGCAGTCTTTCTGGCACACTGGATAGTCAACACTATAGATAAGCAACAATATATAAAGACTGTAAGACAAGGACTGCAAAAATTAAACAAATGCATTTGCTTCAGCTGGACTGTGTAAGATCATCAAACTTGTATTCAGAGTAGGGCTGTGTAAAAAAATCGAATGCGATTTTCATGCGCATCTCGTCAGTAAAGCCGCTCCTGTGATTAGTAGTAAATCTCCAGCACATGCATTCAGATGGAGCGGTATTTACTACACAGAGCCATAGTTCACTGGCAAGCTACACAAAATCGCGTTCAAAATCGCAGGCGATTCATTGCCGATTTTCTGTAGCTTGTCAGTGAACTACGGCTCTGTGTAGTAAATGTTTAAAAGGCCAAAAAGGTCAAATTAAACTCTAGATGTATAGCATGTTACTGTACAGTTCACTCAAATACTGTAAGTTGTGCAATTGTAAAATCAGTGTCAATGAGAGATAAATTCTGTCTCAGCATCATGTCTTCGTGCTTGAGTCCGTCCTGAGGACTTTGTCCACATCACAAGTGATGTTGTCTTTTTTGCAAGACAAAGAGAAAAAAACCCTCTGGTCTGACAGATCCAGCCTTGATAACACTCTCTAAACCTTACTCTTTCTCTCCTCATCCTCCACTTCTTACATGTACTCTTCCTTCTCTCGTTCTCAGATTGTTTCCATCTATTGTTCGTATATCATTCAGTCACCTGTGCCACTTTGAGCTGGCTCATATTTTGTACAGTTGGTTTGATCACATCATTAGAAACAAGTGTGAACAATTTTGAATCGTTGTGTCTAAACGATAACAACTGAGCTTTAGTTGTGTTTAACTTTTGCCACTTGTGTTTAGCATTTTGCAGCACAAATGCATCACAGTGTGATACGTGTTTAAGTGATTGAGAATGTGTTTAGAGTTTTGCAAAAAAGAGTGCATGAGATTTGCAAATAGAGTAAAAATTTGCAAAAATAACTGCCTGAACGTGTTTAAGGTTTAGCAGAAAGAGTGCTTTATTCGACAAATTGGTTTAAGCTAGTGAGAATTTGGTTCAGAGACTGGGGTTGAAAATAAACAACATTTTTGTGATGTTTTTATTTTTTAAATTATTTTTCAGGTTTATGCATCAACCCTATTACGATCATATTTTTCAATTTTTTAAGCGGAATCACTTTTGATTCAGAAACAGAAAAACTCAATGGCATAAACATCCTTGCTAAGTTTTTCAGAAAGGGACAATCTTAAAATATCAAGCTTGTTACAATGCTTTTATATAGCAAACAAATTCAAATAGAGAAGTCAATATTTGTATTTGTTTTATTCATATTTTGAATACATTTTTATTTGTATATTTATATTTTATTATATTTATTATGTTTTTAATTTTAGTTAAAGGTTTGTTAAGTGTGCGGTTTTTGACATTTTTAATTATATTTTTTATACATTTTTAGTTTTATTTCTTTTATTTCAGTTTTAGTTTAGTACATCAAGTTAAACTAAACGAAAATAAGAAATATTTCCTTGGCAACTAGCTAAAAAAAATACACTTTTAAAATATTTGATTTTAGTTAATGTTTATTTTATTCCAAGTGACAAAAATGTGTTTAAGTATTTAATTTTAATTAATATAATAACCCTGTCTCAAACCATAATTATGTCCCAGCATATATTACAAGCTTAATGCAAGTGACTTACACAAGATTCAAACCAGCCTCTGTTTCACATCATGACACAAATCACTCCAAGACAGACACAAAGCTATTATAAGAAGGAAAAAAAAAGGTCTAGTAAAATAGGAAGACGGGACAGTATTAAGAAATGAGGTGAGACAAAAGTTGTGGAGTGCTGGAGAGGTATCGGTCCTGTTCAGAAGCTCTCATGTGCACTTTGTCTCCATTTACTTAATTAAGATGTGAGGCAGTGGCCCGATCTGGGAGGGCATAAATCCTCCGGTTGTCCTGGAAGAGCCATAAACCACTCATCAATTATAGACACCAGCAGCATGAGCGTGACTAATACCCACATGACATGCTTATTCACACCAGAGCCCAAGCCAATGAGCACCTACGGAGCCTTGACAAGACAAGCGTGTCACCTCTTTTGACCAGTGATGCTCTTTGCAACCACCTGGCTGACCTTATGTGCTCTGTCACAGCTGATCTTGCAAAACAAGGTCTTTGAATCCAATGGAGACATAAATAAAAAAAATATTTTTGTCTGCTTGTCTGACAACTCTGTAGAAAGTTATACGTGTGGAAACCGAAGCCATGCTATCTGAGATATTAATTTTTAAGCAGCTCCTAAATTCACATGGCTGAATGGAGGAAATCCAAACTGTAGTTGGTATGAATGAAGCTGCAGCATCGTGCTGTAAGGACACCCTGATAGTTCCAAGTGAAGTAATGATATGTGTAATGCCACAACACCCTGCTCCTGTTGTGAAGCTGCTGAGCCATGTGGAACAGCCAACTGTTTGCGTGAGAGAAACTTTATGGCTTGGTGCCCATGTGGTACGCTGGAAACCTAAGACAGCAGGGACGACACTGATGCTGTTGTTCTTGACACCCAACTCAAGTGGCACTTTCAACGTTTCATTTTTATGCACAGTTTTCACCATGTGTTTTGACTTGGCACTTCAGAAGTGCTCTGACAGGCTGAATTTGATCTCAAGATTCAATGCAGACTGTCTTTGTTGAGAAGCTAGTATCATGGAAAACCATGGTAGAAAATATGGCAACCATTCAATACCATGGTATGTATCATAACACAATAGTATTACCACCAGATACCATTACTGTAATGGTTCTGCCATTGTAGGGCTATTGTAAGGGCTACTGCTTTAAAAAAAAAAAAAAACTAATGTATTACACTCTAAAAAATGCTGGGTTGTTTCAACCCAATTTTGGGTCAAATATGGACTAACCCAACTGTTGGATTACATTTTTTAATTAAATTTTTAACCCAAAAGTTGGGTTAGTCCATATTTGATCCAAAGTTGGGTTGAAACAACCCGCCATTTTTTAGAGTGTAAGAGACAATGTTAGGTTGGCAAATGTAATAAGGTACAAGTCAACATGAAACGGCATTAACAAACCAGTATACTTCTGTAATTTGATGTAAAGTGTATGGGACTTCATTTGATCCATTGGGATCTGGATCATGAAAAGTGGGCGTTACAATCTATTGGTGCCAATACGATCTACTTAGACTTACGATGTTTTCAGTAAAATGCAGAATGAAGTCAGGTGGTTAGCGGGAAGAAAGTATTAGTTATTAGACTTCAAAGAAAAAAAAAAGTTCTGCACAATACAAACAGGAAAGTACATAAAGAGCGTCACTTTTTAATTTATAATACTTCTACAGCCAGGTGAATGATGTACAATTCCTATTCTTTACGTTTGCTGTTTGTACGTTTGTAGGATATTGACTAGGATATTGTTCAACATCTTTCACGTCAGATCGTACACTACATCATAGCCAAGACTTTAGTCATGACTGACAACGTTCACTGAATATTTTTACATCAGTCTGTCATGCATTTCTACTCACCTTTTCATATTTATTTTGCTGTCTGTCTGCCCATAATTCAACAAGTTTATTCAGCCCATTCTCTCTGACGTCATTGTGATGAGGTTTGTTCGAAACTGCCGGTTTCACCAGTTCCTGTGTTCCTATTGGTTCTCCAGTTGTGAACCAGTACTGTGAATTAAGTGAATAAAGCCAAATTAACTGTTGCATTGAACAAGTCCAACAGACTTGGTTGCGAATTTATACAATCTCATTTGTACATTTTTGTACGATCTGCTGTACGCCCGCTGTTAGTTTTAGGGGTGGACCTTCATGGTGACATTTTACCTACAAATCGCACATTTTCATGCAATGAAATTCACAATGAAATTGTCAGCTAGTACAATAAACTGAATACAATGAAAAAAAATATAAGTTGTAAAAGGAATTAAGATATAAAAACAAATCATATTAAATAAAAGCAATAAAAGCAAGATTATTGGAGTACGTTTTGCAAAAAATAAAAAATAAAAATGTAGAGAAATATTAATATTTGTAAAAATACCAGTACTCTGAAACCAGTCTTATTTTGATATCTTTGAAATACTATTATATAATAATATTTCTATATATATATATATATATATATATATATTAGTCCGTTTACTTCAAATTTCATGTTTAATTTAATGCATTACTTGCCTATTCTTTATTCAATTCCACCAAATATTTGTCAGTATACTAACGAATTCTCATGAGTTTGGTATGAAAAGTCACTCTAAGTGAAGACCGTCAGTTTTGCCTATGGCAAAATAAATCCTTTATTTTTCTAAGACAGCAAAATTGTGTGCACAAGGCTTTACTTTATTTCAAAATAAAACCTTGCTTGAATCAAAACTAATCCATTAAATCAATTGACTTAATCAGCCAAGCATTTATTCTTTAGAACAACTCATATTAAAAATCTAAATCACAATCAGGCACAAGGTAAGTGCACACTGGTCTCATCTTAAGAGCCATTTAGCGTCACAAGCGCCTGAAGCGAGCTATATCTATGTATACAACACTATCACCCAACAGCATGCCACTCTTTTGAATGGGAGAACCCCCCGAAATGACAATGTCAGCAATTATCCTCACTGAGATATCTCTACTGATTCAGCTCTGGAAGAACCTGCTGTATCACAGTGCTAACACACAAACTGGCACCTGGGGCCTTGTAACCGGCTTATCTTAATTATAATATCAGCTGTCTTTCAATTAGGGTTTACTTTAATTGATGCATCCATTGCATTCATGCACATGCGCCAAAACACAGACTAATGTAAATTATTGACAACTCGTGGCAAGGCAATTACAACCTAATTACAGCTTTTGTGATTCAAATGACAAAACTGGTAAATGGGGCCTGTAACCTAAAACTAATTATTGTCCCCCCTTCCAGACACTTTTGCCTACCTACTGTACTGGCTCTCATTTCCCTTTTCTCATTTGTTAGATCACTATTGCAACATTGAGGAATGTGGCTGTCAGTGTCTGTTAGCTGTCGGTGAAGTAAAAGGCCGACCAGATGTAACAAAGCAGGTAAAGAGACGTACAGGAATGTGCAAGCAGCCTCTTCCTTCTGTCTCGGTCTGTCTTGTGCAACCTTTTCACGTTGTTTGTCATGACAGACAGCTGCAATCATTCCCACTGTGTGTCACGCAACTAAACGCCAGAGATCTGCCTCTGAGCTTCACCTTTCACAGAGCAATGATTCTTTGATATTGGATGTGGAAATGATACAGAATACTCCCTGTTAATCACAGATGGGGCTGTAAGGCTGCAAGCCGCATTTTACTACAGAGTATTTTATGTGTTTAGCGTTAGCATGAATTATGGCAAATTTTATGGCTATAAACTACATAACAAAATCTGAGCATGTGCTTGATCTAATTTAGGCCTCTAATAATTTTCATATGTCTTCAGAATGCCTGCCAGCACAGTGCTGTTTGCAAATGTGACCTCTTAAACCTACATGCAGTCATTTGTTAATATAATTTTTGCACAGCCAGACTTTTAAGCATTGGCATAAAGTCTGGTCCAGTTTGCAGACTGGCCAAGAGCCGCTCACTTAGACATTGTTGTCCAACAGGAAAAGTGACTAGTCACAGGTTGTTTAGTTTTTCTGTGCACAGTAGTAAATGGGTGTGGATTCTAATTTGATAATTGCAGTGGCAGTTCTAGACTGTACATAAAATGCAAAGACTTAACAGAATATGTGCGGATGTTGTAAAAGCATATGAAAACTCAAATAGAAATAATATTATTTCAAAAAAGAAAGAACAAAAAAAAAAATACTGACTGTATGAGGACGGGATTTCTTTTGTAAGACATGTTTTTTTGCACTCCAATTTGTTATTATCACATTTAACTTTTTAATCACAATTTTTCTCAAAAATAAATGAATAAATAAAAATTAATTAATAATAAAAAAAAACTAATATTTTTAAAGGAATTTTCCAGCCTTTTAAATTAGACTTTTTTTTTTTTTTTGGAAATATTATTTTATTGTTGTCAATGAATTTGCACTCAAAAATACAATTTTAACCATCTTTACATAATTTTAATTTTAATCATAATTTAAAAAGAAACTTGCTTTTGTCAGCCTTTTAATGAGACTTTTTTACTAATACTAAAAAAATTAATAAACATCAAAACTGCTTTTAATGCATGCAATGTGTAGTTGAATAACTTAACAGACTGTAGAAAATGTAGTACAAAATGGAAAATAGGTCTGCAAAAGAAAAAAAAACCTTAATGTCACTGACCCAACAGCCAACACAGTAATCTGACTGGAGGACATTTGTAAGCCTTCATCTCATATCCTATTATGAAGGTGACAATCATGGTGAGTGCTTGGTGCCAGTCGCATTATCTGCTCTGTGTGACGTGCAGAATACAGTATAGTCACACAGACATTATAGAGCATTAAGACCTGCCTCTCTAACTACCACCCACAAACTCATGAGAAAAAACAAGACCTCTAAAGTGAGCTGCAGTCAGCGGCGGCCCACACAAACATGATGCAGAGGGGAAAAAAATAACCCTAGAAGAATGTGAAGGTGTTGGTGGCTGACGCCACTCTAAGCCAGTGTGGCTCAGGTGAGCATAGTGCTCTCGCAGTCCTGTTGTCTGGGCTTGGCTCATCACACTCATGAGAAACTCCCATCGTGCCTACAGGGCCTTCACTGCACGGCAACAGGTATGCATGTTGACGCATGCCGAATCCCTCTCTTTTCTTCTGTTTTTTTCTCCTCAAAGTTCTCGTGAACGTCGCATAACGCCCTGTCTAAACCACAGACATCAGAAAATCCACCTGAGCAAAGCTGTGACTTGTTTGATTGCACAGACTCACACCCTGGTTTCTTCCACTTCACCCCCTCCCCATTCCCAACCAGTGCCATCTCAAAAACACACAAATAAACACACACACACACACACACACACACACATACACACACACA
>NW_015552557.1:1051872-1069372 GCF_001515605.1 Sinocyclocheilus anshuiensis
AACACACACACACACACACACACACACACACACACACACACACACACACATGCATAGCTCTAATGGCATCGGTGGTGCCACCTGTCCATCACAAAATGTTCCCCGAGGCCTGATCCGGCCTGGGCCGCTGCCATGCGCTGGGAGAGCAGACATGCTGATGGATGGAGGAGGAGGTGGATTCCAGGGACAGGTGAAGGATGTGCCGCCTTTGATCTGTTTCAAGTGTAGAGTGAGCAGGAAAAGAGAGAGAAAAAAAAAACAAGTGACAAACCACATCTCAAAGGTCAGACACTTTGTCGTCATGTCAAGTGGTTGAGGAACGATGTGTTGTCCACCAAATATGGTGGCCTTATGGGACGCATGTGTCTGTTATTGCATGATATATGGTATACAATGACTTCCACTAAGAAATAAAAACCCAACAAGTTCCAAAACTTTTTTCAATTTAGAAGTTGCAAACTAGAAGTTCTAAAAGTATTTTTGTTTTTGTTTTAGAAGTTCGAAAATTGAAGTTCCAGATTTTTTTTTTTTTTTTTTTTCAGTTTAGAAGTGGCAAACTTGATCTTCCAAACGTTCTTTTAATTTAAAAGTTCCAAATTTAAAGTTCCAATGTTTTTTTAAATGTAGAAAAATTGAGAACTTGAAGTTCCAAAAGTTTTTTTTATTATTTAGAAGTTCCAAAATTTAAGTTCTAAAGGTTTTTTTTAATTTAGAAGTTGCAAACTTGTTAATTTTTTTTATTTCAAAGTTCCAAAATTGACATTCCAAAGTCGTTTCAATTTCAAAGTTGCAAACTTGAAGTTCCAAAACTTTTATTTAATGTTGCAAACTTGAAGTGCTATACGTTTTTTTTCCAAGTAGTTCAAGTTCATTTTTTTTTTAAATGTAGAAGTTGAAAGCTTGAAATTCCAAAAGTGTTTTAATTGAGTTAGTTTAATTTAGTTTAAGTTCCAAAATTAAAGTTACAGAAGTTACAACATACAGGGTTTTTTTCCCCTTCAATGTTCAATCTTCAAAGTTTTTTTTTTTTTAAAGAAGTTCTTCCAAAATTAAATTTCCAAAATTGTTTTCAATTTAGAAACAACGCTACCATGTTTTCTTTCTGTTTTAAAACTATAATGTTGTACCAAGGAACAATGTGTGACACCTATTTTGACTAGCAGACATTGAAATAATGTGTTATGCTGCTATGGCAACCGTATCTGCAAAGAAAGATTGTAGGTGTCAAGGTGACGATGTATTAGCATTGCAAAAGAGCCAAAGAGCAAATAGTCCGAGTTGCTGTGCCAACACTTTACCGTTAGTAGGTTACAAACTGCTGAGACATCCATCAACATAAACACATGTTCCGCAAAGTACGATCCGTCTCACAAACAGAAAGTGATATCAAAAGCAACCTGACTCCCCATTAAGCCTTTGACAGACTCCCAATAGTGTTGTTCTGTATTTCGGTTTCAGAATAAGGAAGAACATTAACATGACACGAGCATATAGTTAAGACTGCTGAAGCATACAAAATGTTTACATGCTTTACTGTGCCTGCAGCTCAAGGATATTAAAGTCATGATCATTTAACCACAAGTCAATAGAGCTCAAGAGAGTCCATTTGTAGGCTAATTAATAAGATTAATTTGCTTCATCTGAAATTTTACGGTGTTTTTTTTCTTTTTTGAATGTTTTTTTATATAAGTAAAATGCAATCTTTTTTTAACCATTACTTGAAGTGACTTAAATTTAATTCAAAAACAAATACACGGTCATATCTCAAACTTACAGTATGGAAGCCCGTTCATCTCAGAATTTAAAAAAAATAGTAATAAGATAAAGGAAAATAAGAAAAAGCCACATTGTGATATGCATATGAAGTCACACTGTGAGTTATAAAGTTGTATATAGTTATAAAATTTCGAGAAAACGAGTCAGAGTACAAAGCACAAGTCACCATAAAATCCAAACTGACTAATCTTATTCTTTTATTATGATGTATATCCATTTCATATGGATATACTTCAAAATAGATGATCGCAATTTCCATTTCATGCTTACTTTTAGCAACTAAGAAAACTAAGCAACTAAACTGAAAACGACCATTCTAAAAAGCCATTAGAAACTCCCAAGGGAACCCTTGGCTCAAAAACGCTAACTCTCTTCTGGGTTTTAGGACTACAAAACTCAACAGCTCTATATAAAACACATTATAGTCCTTTAAGGACATTTAAAACTTTTACTGGTGAAATTTGGGTCTTGTGTAATCGTCGCTGCAGCTGCGAGTGCTGACGCTACAGGCAGCACTGAAAGATGTCTGCCTCAAAGGCACCCCGTCGGTCCAGTGCAGGCAGCATTGCATCACACACTGTACTCCTAAACAAGGCTGTCTTGTATTTCCTGTTGCTTTGCACGCCATCTTCTTGGCTGCCCTAGACAGGCTTGGCTGCAGTGACAGAGTTGAGGTGGAGCAATGCTGGTAAAGCTGGGACACTGGGCACCTGGCCAGCGGAGAGAAGGTGGTTCAGACACCACCCTGGCTTCAGGCACCGCCACCAAACTGCAAAACCTCAGCCCCCTGAAAAAAATAGCAGGCATACTGGATACATCAACCCCCAAAACCATCGAACAAAACCAAGGCCGGGTCCCAAAGTCCAAGATGTGCAACAATGTTCACAGTGCAAACCTGAGGGGTGGCCTCAGCCACAAGATAATTCTAACAATGTAATAAAAGAAAGGTCCACATAAATACATTTCTATTTAAATAAACAAATTAAAACAATTATATATGTCTTTAGAAAATCATTAAAAAAAAGAACAGCATATCCTGCAATTTTCTTATTTTCTTAAAATATACTATTTCTATTATCGAGTTACCATTTTATTCTACAAAAATCAAATAAGAACGGTGGGAGCTTTTTTATTTCTGTTATCTGTGAGGTGTGCTGATTGGTTATTTTCACATGCTAACTACAGGTGTACCCTGTATATTTTGTTGCTGGAAACATGCTTGCAAAACATTCTTGTAAAATAAGTCCTCAAACTGTACTGTATAGGAGGTTTAAATAGTCATAAATAAGGCCTGGTAAAGAATTGTTTGGCATTAATAAACAATAAACCTGAATTACTTACTTTCTTCCATGGGACACAAAAGGAGAAATTGTAAAGAATTGTACAGGTTGGTCTTTTCTATGCATCTACAATGAATGGAGCCTGAGGTTTCAAACTTCAAAAACTGACGCAAAAGCATCATAAACGTATCATAAAGTGGTCTATACAACATATACTATATCTTCTGATGCCATATGACGTCAATGTAACAATGTGGTTTTTTTTTGTTTGTTTTTTTTAGATGAATCATAATTCATGATTTGAAGACTCAGTTCTTAAGTTCACCCACTGATTTGGTTAAGAGCTCACTGGAAAAGAAAGATTATTAAAGGGGTCATATGATGCTGCTAAAAAGAACATTATTTGGTGTATTTGGTGTAATGAAATGTGTTTATGCGGTTTAAAGTTAAAAAAACACATTATTTTCCACATACTGTACATTATTGTTTCTCCTCTATGCCCCACCTTTTTGAAACGCCTCGATTTTTACAAAGCTCATCGGTCTGAAAAAGCGAGGTGTGCTGTGATTGGCCAGCTATCCAATGCGTTGTGATTGGCCGAATACCTCAAGCGTGAGACGGAAATGTCACGCCCCTCACATACTGTTGATGCCGTTTCCCGGCCGGTGCGACGAGACAAAAACATTAAAACCCATTAAAAACGAGGCATTTGTTGCATCCAGTGGGGACATAATTACTGATTATAATGACTTATACTGTCTTTTTACGCGTTGCGTTGCATTGCATCGCGCCGGACTTCTTCACGACATGGCTGCAGCGTCAACAATACTACAGTGAGAATAAAAGTTACGCCTTCTTTCTTTGCGTGAACATTTGGGCGGCGTTATGCAAATCTTCCCACATAGTGAGGTAGATATGTGGGGGCATGTTCGAACGAGCCGTTTTAGGTAGGTGTGGCTGACTCTAAACTTTTATAAATAATATCTCTTTGGATTTGAGACTTTAGTCTTTGCAACTTTACAGATCTTCTTTATGCACCAAGAGCTTGTAACACTTCAAAGAGAAAGGAAAAATTGAAATCGCATCATATGACCCCTTTAACGAAAGCATCTTAAATTTTAAGCTGTTCTTCAGATAACTCTACCATATAGTATATGTCACATGGACTGTTATGTCATATTTTTTTGTCTTTTTCAAAATCTCTAATCTTCACTTATTTAGTTTTTGTACTTGCACTGAAGAGAGCAACCAGTACATTCTCTAAAATTTGCCTACTGTATCTCAGAATAAAGTCATACCGAGGCTGAGTAAATTTTCATTTTTGGGTGAACTGACACTTAAAAAATGTTGTTTTGTCAACAAATACAGTAATTTCCAAAACAAAGATTCGCAAAGCACAAAGTATTTCTGAGATGTCCCTTGATGTCCACACAGTGTCCCCTCCTGTCCCGCTGTCCCCCTCCCTTTATCTCCCTGCATCCCTCTGTCCCTCCCTCTTCAGGGAGTCTGGGATGAACAGTCTGTAATTGTGGAGAGGCCACAGCACACAGCCAGGGATATAAATACCCATTTCTCCTGTTCCTGTCAAAATAAAGGACCTTATGAAAAAAAAAAAACATGGACTCTTTTTTTTGTGGCATCCGCCTGCCAGTGTAAGGGTTTATTTTTGCCTGCTTATGTGTGCTGTCTACCTACAGCATCCTCAGACTGGTTTCCTTTAAAAAAAAGATGTGCTCGGTTGCTAAGAAATGTCCACATACAGTATAAATAAATGCATAACATAAGGGTTCATTTGTATGTGGGTCAAACCCATTAAAACATGCTCAGGTCACATTTTACCCCCCCCAAAAAAGATACAAAGAAATTACATTTTCCATAAAGAATTATAAACCTTCACTTAATATAATTTTCTTCTTTCCCTTGCATGTTATAGATATGACCTACATTTTTTATTTTTCAATAATCCATTACATTTGTATGTGCATCACAATACAGAAGACAAGATCTGTCATTACTGCCATTTCATCACGACTTGGCTTAATTGTTTCTAAGCAAAATATAATTCTTTACTGAGTAGAATAGCTTCTGTATAAGGCCTAATGTATCAATACTGAAGTCACTAGGAAGCAGCGTATTGTTTTTAAATTCATCCCTTGTGCAAACGTATCCAAAAACACATGTGATAGTGAACTTTTTTGGCAAGCAGAGACCTTTTTTCCCACCAAGAGCTCCAGGCATCTTTTAATTAATTTTCATGACTTGATGAAAACAAAATACTCGTTGTCTGATATTTTACAACGCAATTAACTGTTTACTCATTCACAATAGATAATCTATCGACATTGACTGTAGGCAGTGGGGAAAAGCAGCCAGTGTGCTAATGCAGTTCTTCCAGTGTTGTTTTCAAGAATGCAACTGAGTTGTTCCTCTACACAGGCGGTAAGGAATCCATTTTACCAACAGTCTTGTGACTGTTCCACTGCAACTTTTAACATATCAGAGAGACCACACAATGTGCAGAGAGAGGAAAAGGTATGTGACTTCATCAGTGGAGTCTCATTTCAGTTGAGGTCTTAAAGGGCTCATATGATGTTGCTAAAAAGAACATTATTTTGTGTATTCAGATGTATTTCCTCAGCGACCAGCACAGATCAGCTCTAGGCATGACGAAGCGGATATCGTCCTCTTTTGGAAGGCCAAACAAAGTAGTTTCGCTTTCACAACGAAACACACAGCGCCTTCACGACATGGCGGCGGCGGCAACAACAATACTACAGCGAGAATAAAAGTTACGCCTTCTTTCTTTGCGTGAACATTTGGGTGGGGTTATGCAAATCTTCCCACATCGTGACTTAGACATGTGGGGGCGTGTTAGAACGAGCCGTTTTAGGTAGGCGTGGTTGACTCTTAACTTTTAAAAAGAATATCTCTTTGGATTTGAGTCTTTAGTCTTTGCAACTTTACAGATCTTCTTTATGCACCAAGAGCTTGTAACACTCCAAAGAGAAAGGAAAAATTTATCATATGACCCCTTTAAATACAAAAAAAAAGAATGAATAAGAAATAGTTTAAAATACCTATTAATTCATCTACATTTTTAAAGGTTGCCACTGAGTATATTTCTTCTTACTATGGAAGTCAACGGCTACCGGCAACAGTTTTGTTACCAACATTATATATTCTCAAACCTTCATTTTTGTGAAACACTAGAAATAACTTATTACAGGTTTGGGACAACAGGAGGGTGAGTAAATAATGACAGAATTTTCATTTTTGGGTGAAAAGAAAAATTAAATAGCGTGTAAAGTAAATAATGTGTTATCTATTTGTTTGAAATATGTGCTACTACCTGAAACATAACCCTGCGTAGGACAATAGGTTTGGAAAATGGATGGATGGATGAATCAATCCATGTGCTACTTAGTGGGTGTTTTCTTTTTCTTTCTTTCTTTAAAAGTGAATTTGATGAAATAAATAATGCTAAATGATATTCAGAATAATATTTTGTTAAAAGGAACGCATTTCTGGAGCTTTACTGACTGAGCTTTGGGTGTACGCAAGACAATAGTTAGTAAACGCTGCTCTAGTATAAAAATGTATTTTCTCTTTGCATTGTGTATTAGTCTATGAATAACAATAATTATATGTACATAATACCCCAAAAATTTTCACAGTCATCAGATCTCCTGATGATGAACCACAAAATATATCACTGAAAGGACTGTAGTGTTGTTGCTATTGCCACAACAAATGATATGGATCACTGACTCATGCTGGTGTAACCCGCATAAATATGTTTTGAACTAAGGACAGTGTATTCTGAGCTGTACGCTGTGCACAATTTACTGCCACTTGCTTTATTTATTCATTTCTCCCTCATCGACAACAACAAAGTACACGTTGTTGGAAAGTTTGCAAGATATTATCTGCCCAGTTTTAGCAATGCTTTCTCCTTTACTCTCCCACCATGAGCTGTAATGTTTTTCTTTTCTTACACCATGTTGCCACAACCCTAATAAAGATTCAAGATGACAAGCCCGTCTAGAAGATCTCCATCAGAGAACATTTGGGTCGGATTTTTGATCTCAACCTTGACGTTTATCCTACATTTGAGCAGAACTGGTAAACCACAAGCTCCTGAAACTCTTAGATAACCTGAGAATATCTCAGCAGAATTTAGTTTTTTGTATTGTATTCTTTTCCCACAGGCTCACACGTTTAAAAAATAAGATGAAAAATGTGTCTGTGTTCTGGTATTATGGGATGGAGAAGGTGTTGATAAGAATGCTCTGAGCTGTGCACGCGCATAGATGACTGTTGACGGGCTGCCTTGTTTGATCTTGTTTTTGGCGTGTAGAATGAAACCAAGTTTCATGGCCCACACACCTGCCACAAAGGTTAGTTGCACTGTACATTTTTTTAGCACACACGCACTTGAACTTCACCATGTTTATAATAATTTGTGAAAATAACATAAAAATATGAATTATGAAATATACGCATTGACGCCCATTTCCACACATCTGACTTATATAGTCTAATGCACAGCAAGGTTATAATAATAGCACCAGACTCATGAGATTTTTAAGGTTAAATACTGTCCCCTTTTACTTTTTAATGCACATTCTAGCTGATTACTGGTACTTATTGGTCTCATGCCTCATGGGAGAGTAAAGTGTCCATTGGATGCGCACTTCAGAATATTGTAGAAAACAGTAGGAAATCCCTACTGTTGAATACTGTGAATTCAGACAAACCACTCTTCACACACTGTTTTTCCACTTACTATATATTAGGCAACTATGCATATCCGGATGCAGTATTAGTCTTATTGCACACAAGTATGAACCCTTTTCGCATTTCCAGGGTTCTCAGAAATAGAAGTTGCCATAACTTCTATCGTGGTGAATGGAAAATACAACAAATATCATTTTTGCATTCCCATTTACCCCAATAGCAACAGAAAATTATCACACATCTATGACTTTCTAAAACAAAACAAAATAATAAATCAATAAAAACCAGAAAAGATGTCAAATTTGTCGACACTCCCTCAGTCGCTAAAAATACAACACAGCAGCGTTAACCAGTTTTCTGTAATTTGCCAAGGTTATACAACAATATATAGTGCTATAAATGCACATTAATCTTTTTAACAAATAAAACCTAAAAAAATGTTGCTAGATTAACAATGTTAATTACATGCAATCACACCTTGTGAAAAGGGTCTATTTGTGTAAGTTATTGCAAAAATAAATAAATACTGATTGTCTTTCTACATTTCTGAAACAACTTTTCTTTTACGCTGATGTCACCAAGGCCTTTTATTTTTCAGCCCCTCCCCTTCTACACCAAGTCAACACAAGTCACCTTTATTTATATAGCGCTTTATATTGTGTCAAAGCAGCTTTACAGTGTTAAACAGGAAAATAGTGTGTCGATAATGTAGGAGGACAATGGTAAACAGTCAATTTTTCAGTTAAAGTCAGTTCATTGATGCTACAATGATGTCATCATCCAACTCAAGTTCAGTTCTCTTCAAATAGTGCCTGTGCAATCAAGCCGACAATATTGCCAAAAATTAAGTGTCCATAATTTTCCATCCAAAGTGTCCATAATTTTTAGCATCCAAAAAATGGCCCTGCTAAAACTAAGGCCCTGCTTACATTTTATCACATTGAATATCCTCAGAAATGACACATCATTGAATTAAAATGCAATACCATTTCATGTTGACTTCAACAGAATCCATTTGTACGGTCTGTTCTACCCAGAAAACTCCCCATAAAATTCAGGTCTAGATCTAAATCCAAAGAAACATGTGACACATAGTCTTCAAAAACAGGCATGCAAAAAAAAAAACAATGTACATGCACATAAAAACATTCACACCTGCATGCCAAAACACACACATAAATGTTCATCACACACACACACACACACATGCAGCAGAATTCCCTGTCTGGTACGGCTGGGAAGGGCTGGGGTGAGAGAAGAGGAAGGAGAAGGGTTATGTGTGGAATGCTCCAAACCCGGGCTGGTGTTGCGACTCGTCCCAGACTCTGTGCCGTCACCACTGGGGTCTGTGGCCAGACCTCCCTGTGCCAGACCCACTGGCTCCAGAGACCGCCCAGGCCAGTTTAGCAGCAGCACAGGGCCCATAATTACACAGCTCTACCCCCTACTCTCTCTCTCTCTCTCTCTCTCCATGATCCCTCCAGCAGGGGCTCATTCTTTTCTGTTTCAAAACCTAGTGAGCTGCCTACATAGGCAGCATTTTAAGGCAACATACGAGCACTCTCCAATCTTAAGTTTTGGACTTTTTGTAACCTTCACAAACAAGCTAATCCCATTATATTGTAAAAAATACATATACATATGATACATGTATGTACAATATATATACATTTTCATTAATTTCTTAAAATAATTTAACCAATTTTAACTTAAGTTTTTACAAGATTCAACTGGATTTTATTTTAAGATTAATATAACTGAAATAATTTGTTGAAATGACTTGTGCAGGTAATTTGAATAAGATTAAATTTTTGTCTGTGTACTACAACAAGCTCAGCGAAAAAAAGTGAATGAGTCAAGGCAAATAAAAAAAATATATATTAAATGTCTTTCTACACAATATTTGTGTGTGAAATGCATTTATGCATTTGCACTTTCATTTACATTGTCATTTAGCAGACACTTTTATCCAAAGCGACTTACAAATGAGGACAATAGAAGCAATCAAACCAACAAAAGAGCAACAATATATAAGTGCTGTGACAAGTCTCTTTTTTTTGTATAATAAATAAAAAGAATAAAAAGAAGACAGAGAGAGCTAGTGTTAGAGGGTCAATTTATTATTATTTTTTTGTAATAAATAAAAGAAAACAAGCAGATAGAATAGAAAAAGAATAGAGAACGCTAGTGTCATTGGGTCAAGGTTTTTTTTTTCTTATAAGAATGTGTATAACAAGGTGCAATGCAAAGTTATGCACAGTTATAAAAAGTGGAATTTTGGACCAATTATGATTTAAAGTGGGCGGGGATAGCACTGCCACTGATTATAGACTAACTGATTTGAATTTGAAATGTATTGCCATTTGCACAGGTACATTAGAGTACAAGTACATTGGAATTCTTGTGCGTTTCTTAGAGTCAGCTTTTGTAGAAAAGTAAGGAGCAGTAAACATTCTCAAAAAAAAGTACAAGAGAGTATGGATTAGGACTGATTAGGACAAACTTTTTTTGTTGTGCTGCCTCTGATTTGGAAACAATGCTGGAGTATTTGGCATTAGATTAGCAAAATTCTAATATCAAACCCTATAGAGCACTGCAGTATTCAACACTGACAATATTCCACTGGCTTTTGGAATACTGCAGTAAATAAACAAGAGCACGATTATAAACACAATAAGGCTATAAAAGCGGGTTTGTGTTTGTGAGTGAATCCGTTTACCTGTTCAGTGCAATGATGTTTAATGTCCCCGACAAGCTCTGTAGTCCCATTTAGCCACTTGTTATCAACCGGCTTTATCAAGACAAGTAAAACTTTTTAAAAAAGGGGGAATTAGAGATGTATTTTATATCATAAAATAAAACGTGAAAATATTTTGAGCTTGTGTTAACCACAGACCTTATTTCAGACATTTAACCAAAAACCCATTCAAAAATCCCACTGACGATGGAACTGGAATCACTAAACTGCTAACTCGTTTCCAGGTTTAGGCCTACAAATATACGCCATGCTTGCACCACTCTATTGAATTCAGTTGTTAGTTAAGCCTCAAATGAAAAGCACTATTCATGTGCCACTGCTTGAGTTGTTGCCTATGTAGGGTGATATAAATCAATCAAAGGCAGCTCGCTAGACTTGGAATAGAGCCAAAGACATTCAGTACTCATTGTTAATGTCATTAACTGCTGTTTTATAGATGTGCTACTGGGAATCGCAAAGCACAGCGTGTGGTGGGATGGAGAAAATACTCGTTAAAATATCTGCTTATAAGTTTCTGTTTGCCAAAACATCGCTCTGCATTGTAGAAACAGAGTGCCATGTGTTTGACAGCACAAATGATCTCATACATCTCCTAGAGCAATAGTATTCAACTGGTCATGGCCAAATAAAATGTGTCGTGGGTTTCTTCTGAAAAAGCAATGCTAAAATGCAACAAACAATAAAATCATAAAAGCATAAAATACTTCCCCTATATTTTGTTGTTGATATCACTGGCTGTGCGATATATATATAGATATGGCATCTATTGTATTTTACCACAAATTCATCAGCATAAGAAGAGGAACTGTTGCAAGCCAGATTCAAACTAATGTTGCCCGCATGAGCACTAAGGCTCAATGCTGGACATGTGTGCAAACAAATGGACAACGGCCAATCTCTCTTTTAGATTAAGGGTGAAATGTATGCTTCTTTCAGCGGCATTCAAGAGGCTGAAGAGCTTAATTCCAGCTGTCATAGAGATCAAAGCAAAACCTGAGTAAAAAAAAAAATCTCTAAAAAGAAGCCACTTTTGCACAACATTACTGAAAAAGAGACAACGTAAACCCTGTAAAGGCTATGATTAAAGCTGAAAGAGACACAGAGACAGCATAATGATGCTAGGTGATCAAGGAATGTTCCAGGTTCAATATAACTTAAGCTCTAGGAACACCATTTAGAGCATTATGACTTAATAAAAACAATTTCTACTTGCTCCTCAGTTTCTTTACAAAAGCAAAAGTGTCAGCTTGCACTTACAATTTAAGTAAACGGACTCATGTATGGTTTAAAAGCAGAAATATGTAGTGAGTTTATTGTTATGTTACTGTAAGAGTGATTTTAGCTCACAGGAGTGAGCTAAAATTATTTTTTAGTGGTAAAAGATATTATGCCAAAATTCAAAATGTATTCAAGCCTCTCTTGAGAGTAGTTATCATGCTGCATGACTGTGCAGGATTGCATAAAATGATAGTACAATGATGATAAAGCGACCCTATAAGCTAACATGATGCTAACTGCTCATTTGTGGCCTCTAAGCTTTCCACGGGGTGAACTGGTAAATAGTGTTGACAGTTTTACAATACAAGATGAAGTTTAGATAACATGCAAGCGTGCAGAAAGGGTTACAGCAGGAGACACCGAGCCCCCCACAGCGGTCTCCACAGTCTAAAGAAGACCGACGTTGTTTATTTGGGGTCAGTGGGTTGGGCTAGAGGCTTCATAAATCTAATGAAGCCTTCTCGAGGACTACCTCATCCTCCACGAAAGAAATGAGAAAATTATACACTTTACTGACCGCCTGTCCTTTTCTCCCTCCTTCTCTCTCTCTTCGTTTTACCACTGCTACTATAATTTCCTCTAAAGCAAAGCTACCTAAAATAACTTTCACCTAAAAATCTCCATCCGGAGACTTACATGACTTCCTGGAGGTCCTCCTGGGTGGCTTGCCTGCTTCATTCAAGACTTCATTCAGCTGCGAGGTGGCTCCTGATTGACTACAAAGATGCTTAAAAACCAAAAGCCTCTGGTTTCCATGATTTCTATGATTCCAGAATCATTGCCACGCGTTCGTTGGCAATTATGATGGGCACACTGCAAAAATAAATAAAAAGATAAAACAATCTCAGTAAAAATATCCATACATCCCTTAAACTTGTTTTAAATTGTCAGCAACATTTGAGACAAAGTTGACACTTTAAATTAAACATTACTGAGACACCTGTAAATGTCTAAAAGTTCTGAATTATAAAAAGAGTAACCGCTGGCTTTTTTCTGCTGACAAAGAACTGAAAATGTCTTTTTGGTAGTATTTTCAATATTTTTGTAAATTGTAGGTCTACTCTGCTCACAGCCTTGTTTTCATTCATATGAAATCTAATTTAATATCTAGGTTGCCAAATATGAATCATTTAGTCACCAAGTGAAATTATCTTATTCTCTTAACTTATTATTCTCTTTTACATCTCTTTTGAACTATGTTAAAACATATTTTATTAGAACTGTCTATGAGGAATTAGAAGGATTTCATGATTCAAATACGATTTGCAAGCTCTTGATCTTGTTGATTCATTTGGATATGTATCAGGTAAATCAATTTATTATAGGAAAAATAAACTCTCAACTAATGCTGTAAACTATACAGGGAACCCTGTCAGTTGGTACTCAGCTAAACTATTAAAGGTTAAAATTAACAACAACAATCCAAACTTTTAAATCCAATTGCTAATTTTGATATTAGCCTATGATATTACATTTAATAAATCAACACTCAAATAAAAACCGAGTTGTATACAAGCGTTTAAATTGCACATAAGGACGTTTTAATAATATAACTTGATATATAATATATATTTATATATTACTCCAGTTCGTTTTTGAAATATAAACATAAACGGTGCTATCATAAAAACTTGTTTTCATGACAAGAATTTTTTGAACACACATTATATAAAACATCAGTGTATCAACAGGTTAAACAAAAATACAATGAATATTTCATTCTGTGAACATATTTAACTATCGAACTGTGGACACTGCCCTGTTGAAAAAAACAGCATATGCTGGTTAGGTATGTTTTGACGCTGAGATGCTGGTTTAAGCTGGTCCTTTGCTGGGTTAAACTGGGCCTTTGCTGGTTTATGCTGGTCCTTTGCTGGTTTAAACTGGTCCTTTGCTGGGTTAAACTGGGCCTTTGCTGGTTTATGCTGGTCCTTTGCTGGTTTAAACTGGTCCTTTGCTGGGTTAAACTGGGCCTTTGCTGGTTTATGCTGGTCCTTTGCTGGTTTAAACTGGTCCTTTGCTGGTTTATGCTGGTCATGTGCTGGCAAAAGACCAGCTTAAACCAGCATCAAAACATACCTAACCAGCAAATGCCCGGGTTTTTTCAACAGGGTGGCTTTCCTGAGGTAGGCCTAAGTTAAGTGACATATTGTAATACGTGACGTATTTACGCTGTTAAAACACGAACTGAGCTATTACATGAGACACCATACATTTCTGTCAACTGTATACTGTTTCTTTCAACATACCTTCCGATGTTCATTCATATTTATTTTGTGCTGTAACTGAGATACCTGGCTACAGCGACCTGCCACGCCTCATTAAAGCAACTGACTTTGGAGCCCCCTACAGTTAAGTGAGTGAAATCCACTGTCGTAATTACAGTGGATAGAGTGCAGCGTTGCTGCCGTAAAGCAATCCTCCTTTTTTCACCAAACTTACAAACTTCCATAACAGATGTTTGGAAAGAAACAAAAATCATTCACCTTAGAAGTCAATGAACCATCAGAATGATTTTGAAACTGATATTTCATTGTAAATAAATAAAACTTACATACTGTATTTACTGTGCTTTAAAGAGCACCAGAATGACATTTATTGTTTGACATGCGTGATAAAATTGACATAATTTGATTCATACCAGAGACTTTGTTTCATAAGTAACAAAGCAAAGTTTTATTTACGTCAACTGAAAGCAGCATAAATATTGAGCTTGGGATTTAAGAATTGATTCCAAAAATGAATAAGTGCGTTTGATAGCCTTTGCTCTGTAGTTGCTGTTCAAATGACAGTTCTGTCCACGTTTATGTCAAAAAGCATACTCAGTCTCTAAAGTAACTACAGCTTTACAGTCAGACTCCCACTGATTATAAAAAGGTAGTTCTTAGAAGTAACCACAAATCCACAGAATACGATTGATGTCTGTTGAAACAGAGATGCCCATGAGCTCATCTGAACCAAACGTTCATGCCTCTCTCATGCTTTGAGCTCGTGCTTTGTAACACAAGCCTCATATTTCTCTTCGTGATCTCCCCTTCTGTGCATATCCATCAACAGTAGCGACTAGCGACTGCTTATACAGTCGTGGAAAAGAAAATACAAACCTGCAAATTTAGGTTAAGGTATGCAGACTAAAACGTCAAAAAAGACTGTGATTTATGATTTATGGTTACTTGCTGAGACTCACTTTGTGGTTTTGTTGTTACAGTATGTGCAAGTAACTGAGTGAAACGACAGAGGACAGAGTCTCAGTATATTCAGTATGGAGAGCATGACTACTTACGCTTAGCAGAACTGGGCAATACAGTACAGACTGGGCAATGGTAAAAATGGCAATATGAATAAAATATTGTACACTAGCTAATTTATTAATAACTCCATGATAGTGTGCTGACAAATCATATTAATTGTGCAATTGGGATGTCCTTACATGAGAGAAAACCAGTGTTTTTTTGTCTTATACTTAAAATCACACTTGCAAGACTTCTGTTCTGAAATATTGCAGTCATACTGCTTGACTGAGAGTGACATTTGCTTTTATACACAGTTCAGTGAACAAGAAGTTAATATCAAGCGACTTACATTTTAGACATTATATTCCCAGTTACTTTGCCAGTTTTTGCTCTGACAATGAAAATACCCTTCAAGCAACACACAGTACAGACGTTTCTTTCCTGAATGAATCAGCGTTTTTGTACGAATTGGTTGAGTGATTGATTCACTCATACTTGTTGTGATACTAAATAAATCAGTGTTTTAAATCAGTTAATTTGACAAATTAATAACTCACAGCTTTCGTTACTTAACGATTCGGTGTCTTTGAACTAATCGGTTGACGGATGATTCAATGACTCGTTCATAAAGACGGTTGTTGCCACCTACTGACACAACATCTAAACATCAACAGTAGGGAGAACATATATTAGGGAAATTATTTTTTAATGATAAACCTTCAAAGACAGACCTACTGTGAGTCCTGTGGTTGTTAAGTGATGGTATATGCTTTTGTTAAAGCTATCCGTTCACATTATTTCAACTTAAAATAATAATGTTTAACTGCTGAATTTTTGGTGAAAAACTATATTACACATGATGCTGTGCAAAAAAAATAAAAATGCTCTGCTGTATATATGTCTCTATCAATACTTTCTCTCTCTCTACACACACACACACATGTCTTGTCAGCTATCCTTGTGGGGACTCTCCATAGGCATAATGGTTTTTATACTGTACAAACTGTATTTTCTATTGCCCTACACCAACCCTACACCTCACCCTCACCCTCACAGGAAACTTTCTGCATTTTTACTTTCTCAAAAAACACGAGTCCCCATGAGTCTGTGTGTATTCAGGTTTAAGTCCCCACCAGGATATATAAACCTGTACACACACACACTCTCTTAAAATGAAGTGTTTAAAATACAATCAACAACTTTAAATGTCTAGGTTTATATTTCTCCATTGTTTTTAACTTGACTGTCATTCACAAAGCCTCATGGGATTTGTAGTTTTTTCCCCCCTCATTAAAGCCAATACCCTCATTAAAGTGCAATACTTATTTTTGGCCAATATTCATATACTTTTTTGCTTCAAATAAAAGTTTGTAAGGTTGTGATTCTCCTTGTAGCTGGTTAGCTTGAATCATGGCTTATATCGCTTTAACAAAGACTTTAAAATCCCTATGAGAAAAATAAATAGAAAAAAAAATCCAACACTGCTGAAAAAGTGGGCGGGCTTTTTTATAAACCACCTGGGTAAATTTTGTTTTATAGGTTTATCAAATTCAAAATCGTATCCTACTGAAGTACATATGCAAGTGTACTTACATATAAATTGTCATAAAATTAGTACAATCTGAGGGGCTCGACATACACAAACACACACACTCAGACTCTTCCTCTGTCATATGGAATCTCGTGGGTGGCACTGGATAGGCAGAGCACCCTGGAAATAGCTCAGGAGCAACCCCTCTGTTTCTCCAACCCAGATTTCCTTTTCTGAGGTCAGCGCAAGGGCTGGAAGTGCTGTGCTGCAAACCTCCAGTCGCCATGCCCGACCGCAGCGGCTTCTCTCACAGCACTTCAAGGGCCCGGCGGCAGTGACCAGATGGCCCACCTCGCTGGAGCATCCCGAAGACTCTACACTCATTCACCAAGACTGTTAGACACACTCAATATAGTTGGGAACACAGGGTGAGGCTCTACATGATGCGTGTAAAGCGTGAGAGGAAATGTGTGTGAAACACAAAAGAATGATGCCTGATTAAGACATTTAAGGGATAAATGATGATTTGCATACCCTAAGAGGTGATTCTGTCATCATGTCATTATAGACACGCATGACTTACTTTCTTCTATGGAACACAAAAGAAGATGTTTTGAGAAATATTCATGCTGCTCTTTTCATATGTATAATGAAACCAGACTAGATTTTCTGAGGCCACTGTGTGACTGAAAATTCAAAAGTCTTGCCTTGAAAATCTTTTTGACAGTTGTGGTGAACATTTACTTTCACGGTGTGGAAAACAGCAGCTTGGCATTCAATACCAGCAGCATCCTGCTATAATAATGAACTTTTTTTGTATTCCATGGAAGAAAGAAAGTCATACAGCGATCAAGGGTGAGTAAATGATGGCAGAATTTTCCTTATGAAAACTTTTTTTTTTAAAGTG
>NW_015552557.1:1074650-1078332 GCF_001515605.1 Sinocyclocheilus anshuiensis
GACACACCTGGGAGCAATGAAACATCATGGGAAACACCTGGGACAAATTAAACATGGGAAAGGAAGGCACATGAGGAGCAAAACAACCACAAAACACGGAACAGAGTCTGACACTATTCATATCCAGTCATATCAGCAGTTTATATCTATATCTATATATATATATATATATATATATATATATATATGGTAACATAAACCCCCCATCCCCCATCAAATTAATGCCATTACACAAAAATATTACACTGCAGAATAACGATTAACCAATCAGAATGAAGTATTCCAGTGAGTCACTGTCACAACCAATCAAGTCCTCACCCAAAATCTTCATTATTCACTATTGGCTCAAATAACTTTTAATGGGTACTTGCTTTAGAGCCTGATTAGAATTCCTACGAAACCATGTTATGATGTTTGAACTACGTTATAATGTCCATTGATGTTTGTTTTAGTTAGCTTACATTCCAGCATAGCATACAGATACCCGATTAGCCTGATAGCTTAGCTTAATCACTTTGCACTTTATCCTACATGTTTTTGCAATAATTCAGTTATAAAAACAACAATGTAATGGTGTTCAATTATTAGTTTTTTATTATTATTAATTAACAGTTTATCAGGTGAAAGAGGTTACATTATATGTCCAATTTGTTTTATATAATAAGCAGTTATATACATATTTTAGATGAATATCATGTGTATGCACTTGGTAAATATAAACTGTTGATAGAAACCAAATTCAAGGGAGGACCCGATTTGTCACGACACCGTAGTAAATACACACATTCATACACAGGACGTACTTTATACTTTATATCATTTTTCTGAGCATCTGTGGAGTTTATAACCACAAAAACGCCAGAAAACACCAGAAAAAACACCAGAAACTGAAACAATGACTTCACAAGTGCGACAAACAGACACACTCTCACACACACACACACACACACACACACACACACACACACACACACATTATTTATTTTGGTGTAGGTGCTGCGGGTGGGTGGATCGTCTGGGTCTGTTTGTGCTGTGTCTCTTTTTTGTTTGGTTTATTTAAAGAGACTCAACATTCCAAGTTTTTCTTTTCTCTCTCTCTCTCTCTCTTAAAGGAGCTGTGATGTGTTGCAGCAGTTCTGAACGTTAGGCGTGGGTTCTGGCACAGCTTTGAGCTGACTGTAGCATCGCACTGCAATGCTGACGAACAGCACAACTCAGACAGGGCAGGTATGACGGAAATATGGCACTGCAGTATTCAGGAGTTTTTAATTGTGCGTGTATGTGTGTGTGAGAGAGAGAGTTGTACTTCCGGTCTACGTTTCTCTGGCCCACTTAGACAGTGTGAGGGAATCTGGGCGGACTGCTGGCCACATGACATTTCTGCGCTCTCGCAGAATGATGTGTTCAGTCCTTCCCTCCCTCCCTCTGCAGCTCTTCAAAGCTTCGACATGTCATCTCCCACCACAAAAACAGAGGTGGGAAGACTCACTGGCGCTACCGCTGCCTCAGGGTGTCTGGCGCTAAAGCCGCCTGCAAATACAGCAGGCAGCGGAGGAGGGGAAGAAATGTACCGTATGTATTAAACAAGCCTTGTAAAGTCAACGGCATCAAACTCTGTGAATTTGTGCATGCTTGTGAGCAATAGCTAGCTATCAGGTAGTTTTCTAGAATACAGTACACTTGGTGTCCTGGTTGTTTTTATTAGTCAGAACCATTACATAGATAATCTATTATCCAACCATTACCACAGCATGAACAGTAGCTCGTTTTAAACACATACAAGTCTGTATAAGACCATAATTTATACGCTTTCTATGTAATGTTGGGAAGATGGGTCAATAATGTCATTCTACACTACACTACTCTTTTTTTATATATTATTCAAAGTAGTCTCTTCTGCTCACCAAGGCTGCATTTATTTACGTAAAAACACAGTAAAAATTGTTTTATTCTGAAATATTATCACAGTTTTCTATTTTAAAATGTAATTTATTCCTGTAAGTCAAAGCTGAATTTTCAGCATCATTACTGCAGTCTTCAGTGTCACATGATCCTTCAGAAATCATTCTAATATGCTGATTTGTTGCTCAAGAAACATAGTATTATAATCAGTGTTAAAACCGTTTTGGCCGTTTATTATTTTGTGGAAACCTTGATGCACTACCATTCAAAAGTGTGTGCTGTTGAAAATTAATGCTGTTGAACTTTCTAATTAAAGAATCCTAAAAAAAAAAGGATCATGGCAGAAAAAAAAACAGTTTTCAACATTGATAATAATAAGAAATGTTTCTTGAGCAGCAAATCAGCATATTAGAATGATTTCTGAAGGATATTTTTTTCACTAAATATTGTTGTGTGCATTCATCAAGCTCAACTATTCAACACTGTTGTACATTTTTGTTTTATATTCATAATATTATATTTTAATTTTGTATATTTAAATTTGATGTTTATTTAATGTTTAATGCTAATTATATAAGCACACAAATCAAGGTTTTAAATAGTATCCGACAGGTCATTAAATTGTGTACCAGGGTTGCAAATTACAAACAATTTCTAAAGGTTACATTCACTGACCATTTGTTGCAAAAAATACAAAAAAAATTAATAAAAATCAGGATGTATTTATTCATAGAAACTGCAACTTCATTGTGCAACTGACATACATAAGTAAAAGGACAGCATATAAATCAAATATTAATCTGTGACATACATCCAGGCTCATTATAATAGGCTACATAGTCCATAGCAACATCCACCTAGCAGCAAGACAAACACTGCAACCATATTATGTTGACACTAGTTATTATTAATATGGAAATCAGTATAGCTAACTGTTGTCAGTCACAATTTAGCATTACTTAGTTAACTGCTGATGAAATCTGGTGAAAAAGTGTGTTTAATTGTATTGAATGCGCACTTTTAGTGTACTTTAAATCTGAAAAAATCTATATATTTAAAAAAAAAAAAACTGTTCTTGCAGATAATATAATTGAAATAAAATGCCACTTAAGTGTAATTAAAGGGAATACACTTTTATGACTGTTTCTGAACACACTTAAATACACTTTAAAAAGTGCACTTTGTAATAATTTCAAGTTAAACATTTTACTTTGCATTTTAAATCCTAATCTTTAAATAATCGTTTAATTTTGATGTGCTGACTAACATAAAGCAAATGCAAACGTGGGTCAAAAGAACTTTTATGTTCAACTAATTGCATTTAATATAAACTTAAACTATATTCATCTATTGCAAATATGCAATCAAGTGTCCGAAAACATCACCTTCAGTTCACACTTAAGGATATTATTTTAAAGTATATTATTTCCATAAACAATCCTATTTTTAAGAGTATGCTAAACTGTAGGCTACTTCTTTTTCACAAGGAAAGAGACAGTATGCAACTGATGTAAGAGTAGTGGCCTGGGACAATGTTCAAATATACAGTTTAGCACTTACTTTACTAAAATATTCGACAATGAATCCCGTGATTGTTTAATAATCAACATATATAAGTGGAACTTTTGTTGCTTGAATAAAGATTAATCTATGCAGTTTATGCATATAGGCTACAATTTATAGTTTATGTGAAGATTGTTTTAAGTTCACTTAAATTAAAAGTTGTTATATTTTTCAGAGCCTATTAAATGTTAAAAATAATGGCTTTCAATTATACTAT
>NW_015552557.1:1078405-1094217 GCF_001515605.1 Sinocyclocheilus anshuiensis
AAATGCTGGGTTAAATACAACCCAGTGCTGGGTAAAATAGGGACAAACCCAGCAATTGGGCTGTTTTGGCCCAGCCAAAATTAAAATTTTAACCCAACCTTCTGGGTAACCCAACCGCTGGGTCAAAACAACCCAATTGCTGGGTTTGTCCCTATTTTACCCAGCACTGGGTTGTATTTAACCCAGCATTTTTTAGAGTGTAATGTTGAATGGCTATAATTAATGGCTAAAATACTGAGACATCAGTAGCAGAATTGGTATCAAAAGCACTGGCCTTTGTTAATAATAAAGTAAAGAGATGCCTTAAAACATATTTAAAATATAGCACCTTTATGTTGTTTCTACATTAATTTGGAGGTTCATTGTGAAATTATGACAATATATTAATATGCTATTAATCACGATTAATTACAGAAAATTATTTTCAGAGCGATTATTTTATTTTTATTTTTTAAATCGACTTGCAGACGGCACTAATATTAACCTTTATGGATGTTTGTGTGATTAATATCAGTTAATTTTACTGCTGAATATCCATTTAAATTACATTTCTAATTTTATAGGCCCCCCAGAAAGAGATCGGGATGGCCCCCCACCCCTTTTAAATTTTCAATTCAATAATCCTTGAATAGCCCTGTCCTAAAGTATAAATCAGTGACATCCATGCAGTCTCATTTTAACTGCTGCTCTGTGGTAATAACTGTAGGAGCGCATTAAAGCACACTAGATCTGATAATTACAGAGGGGGTCAAATAAACATGAGGGATACGTCAAATCCTAATCTATTCTGACATCACTGACACAATGCCACATTATGAATTGACTGCCATTTTCCTCACAGACATTTGTCCAGTTGTACAACGCTCCCAGTCTACCCATTATGCTCTTGGCTTTCGCACCTCTGTGGTTCACCAAAGGAGCTAGATATTGGCTGGAAGACAACGGAGGCAAATTTGACCATGCAAAGCAGAGCACTGCGGGGTGTTCTGAACAGTGTTTCCACAAGATTGGACTAAACAAAAAAACATTTTCCTGCATTCATTATGTATGCCGTTGTAATTTTTACAAAGCAAAATCTAAATCTCGCCAAGAACCTGTGAAACCTGTTTACATAGTCCCTGCAATACACATTTCCCCTTTTTATGGTGCTCCTATATAGAAAGTATACTACACTAAGAATACAATATAGTGTATACTATACTGTATACTAAATATATACTACAAAATGCCATTTATTATCAAAAGACAGTGCTTGCATGTCTTGGATCTGCTTCATGTGTTTCTCAGGCACAATGTATTTTTGTGCTTTGCAACATCAATAAATTATATTATCGTGTGACAACAAACAAAAAAAACAAAAAAATGACAGCTGTCTCATAGGATCTGAAGGTTTTCTGGGTTGTCTTGGTGAAAAATAAAAAATAAAAAAACAATGTTACTCCCTTCTTCTGCTCTCATAGGCCACATAATGTGCCATGGGCCTCAAAATCACAGAAAAATTACTCAAGGAACATGAGAATCAGGCCTTTGGGATCAAATATGCAATTGAACACTCTCTCTCGCTGACAATTTATAGCTCTGTGCTATGTTACGCCCGCTATTGTGACTTACTAAGACTTTCTTTCAGGAGTCTGTCTGCACCATGCTAGCAACCCAGAACATTATATAACATGATGGCACTGAGAGGATTTTGGCACTATTATCTGACATAACATCATGTAGTTTTTATCCATGGGGGTGAAACACTAAAAGCAGTTTTTGGTGTGAAATTACATGGATGTGAGGAACAGCTGGAATTGGGTCTTTAAAAACAAAAAGATCCATTGAGTCTTAAGAGTAACTTATAGGATAAAAGCAGTTTTTTTTTACATACAGGTGTGGATGTACTACATTTACACTCATCACATTTTAGCCTCTTGCCAATATATTAGTGTTAGTGTCAACGGCCTGTGAATGTGAAAGGACATAAACATGCTGACACAATGGAGTCAGAAAAATCACAACTACGACAACCATAAATAAGCCACAACTGTACAGTCAAAATGCCACTATCTAGTCATTTTCTAATGAAAGCATTGTTGGAAATTTCCACGCATTCTTTAACAGTTACAGGTATCGTGGAGATGATCCAAACATAGATGTCTAATATATCAAAATGTTGGGATGGTGCCTCTGTTGTCACAGAAGAAATTTGACTGGGAATTACACTAGCATTCGTAGTTTAGCCGAAGGTAATCACATGCAATCCATGTTTCTTTTAAAATGCTAAATCCATTTTAAGTGTTTCCTTGACGTCTATACAAGATAATGAGTGGTTATTACTGTGTATCTGCAGATAGAAAGAAATGTTAAATGTGGGATGAATATCAAGCTAATGTTGGTAAACACAGCATGACTTGTCTAGAAAGAAGAAGCCAACAGGAATCTGTCAGGACGCTTTTAACGTTTCACAAATGAAACAAGGCTGCCCTCTAATGGTAAAATCAGAATCTGTCACCTCAGAGCAGCTCGATTTTTTAAGTTAGTAAAAGGGAAAAGTAAAACAATTCTAGGCATGTTTGAGAGGTAAATATGATGTTTTCAGGGTTTTCTTTTTTTATAAATAATTATTTCATGAAGCATGCAAGGGAAATTTGCATAAAACAATGGATTTCAGCATGGAGGGGTTAATTTGCATGTTGTGACCTGAAATGCACTGCCATATGAAAGTCTACTGCAGTTATATTTTGATTAATTTAGTTCATATTTCATCCGGTGGTTCAATTTTTTTTTTATTTTTTTTTTACAGTTTATAGATCAAGTGGTGACCCAATATTTTTCCAACAAAAGTATGATAACCAAAAGGACCAGAAGACATTGAATATAATTAATGCAGAATGTAAAACAATTCAGAATTATTAATATTGGCATAGGCGCTTTAGGAAACCTTACAATAAGCAAAGGTTTGGCTTACTAGCCAAAAACATGGGACGTACACTGGGCCAAATATTGTTGTAACTGCACTAATAATATTATTGTAACTGCATTAATACTTGACAGTATTTTCACCTCACATTCATTCATAAGCATATATATTTTGGAAATAAGGATCTCTAGCCCATGAGTGGAAACTTTTTAGTTGCAAACTGAGACACTTAATCAGTTTGCTACCAGCAGGAGAAACCATATAATCTGGTGAAAACAGAAAATAAAAAAGGGCTTAGTACTGAACCCTGTGGGACTCCAGGATAGAAACGTTGTTAAATGTGAAAAACCAACCTTTATTTATGACTTAATATAATCCATGTATGACATAATCCAAGAATATGCCGTTGCAAAGATGTTCATAAATGTAGACATCAATAGTTTGTGCTCGACAGTGCTCTGTTACTATTATTGAAGCACAAGTCAAGACAATTATGAATTTGCATGCCTAAAACGAAGTGTCATCTCTGAAGAGATACTGGCCTCGCCCTGGTAAAATCACACCTAAGATAAAAGGTATTGGTTGAAGCTACTTAGTCCTTTCAGCCTGGTTATGTGATGACTCCATGGGAGGAGACTTCAAGAATCTTGGAAGGTCAAGGACCAAGTAAACTTGTCAGACAGGAATTGTCCCCAAGCAAAGGTTTACAATCCTGCCTTCATACACAGCAGCTGCATCTGAGTGGTGTCTGATTTCCATGAAAGGCACAGAAAATCTTGTGAACAATGCTACCTGGTCAAATCAAACAAATAAAAGCAAACCTACCACCACAAAACAAGCTGAAGTACTCATCCTTCTAAGAGCGAAACAAAAAGCGATTTACCAACTGGTTTAGCAGAATAATAATGAGTATATGTAAATCATGTGTTTATTGTACATCATGTCTGTTCTAAATATATTGTATGAATTTTGGTTGTTTACATTACATGCATGGGTGTTTTGTTTGTGTATTTTTTAGAGACTAACCTGAAGTGTTAGTGTGTTTAAATGTTTATCTAAGTGGATTACAAGAGCTGGATAATGATGCCAATATTAAATAAGAAACAAAAATTATTTAAATGAACACAGTAAATGGAAACAAATTAAATTAATATAAAATGTATATTAAAATTAAATAAAAAGTATATAAAATCTATAAAATAATTTATTTAAAATTAATTTGCATGTACCATCTAAAAGCAGTAGTTAATTAGACTGATGCATAATTTGTATTTCAGCCATGCCGTTTTAATGACTATGGGATTAAAATTGTGTGTGGCTTTGTGGGATATAAGTGATCATTTCTATAAGAGCCTGTCAAATTTCATAAAGATCAGCCATACTGATTTATGTGCTGCTACACTCAACTTTTGCTACACAAAACAGCAAATGTGATCGCAGGCTCAGTTTGCTACAATTAAAGTAACAGTAATAACACTTGAAATCTACAAGAACGTTAAATGGAGTCTTTTGGACTCGATGATTGTTCTCACACACATGCACAAACTGGCATTTGGCCAATCTGACGGGGAATCTGTCTTCACAGGATTAGAACACAATGATTTAACAGTGACTCCTTTAATAACAAAGGAGGCGTTTTTTATCTGTTGGCAGGGTTCCTGTCTTTATACTACATAGATACAGTCTGTAAACAGTGTATAGTTATAGTATAGTATACAGCTCTACATTTAGTCTCTCTAAGTAAAGTTTTTATAAAAAATGTATGATGTTCACTTAAAGCACAAACCATTCTAATTGGTTTAACAGAATTTGTCTAAATTTGTGCTTGACACTAAAGACAAAAATATTGCTCAGATTCTTTGACTGTAGCTAATTATTTCCCATGAAAACTCAATGAACAGTTAATGAACAAACGTCATATTTTAGAGATATCTGATCTACTTGCACAAGGTGACACTCAAATTGAGTTAACAGAAGATATTCAGATCAAACTGCTGGTACATTTCTTTAAGGCTTTCGATAGCTTTCATTCTCACATAAAAACTGAACATGAACCGTTTTAAAGGCTGACAACCTGTTCCAGCACACGCTGTTCTGCTCCTCTAAATGCAAACCTGGACCTGCAACAGGAAAAAAAAAATACCTTACTTCAATTTTAACAGATTTCAAATATCAGATTCAACTGTCTGGTTCGAAAAAGGCTTCAGAAATTACAGGACAAGTTGAACTAGAGATACAAAAGCAAGAAATGTCTCGTCACATCTATTAAACGCAACAATATCAGCGATCAGATGATGCACAAAGGAAGAAAGAGCTTCAGGAAATGTCATGAGGTCAAAGTGGATGCAATCAAGATTCCCAGTCACGAATTCCCACCAAGATCACGACACTCCTCAAGAGAGCGGGAAGAGCTGAGCTCCATGTGTGGGTGCTGTATAATACTTTCATTTGCTTTAACAGGGCTATGCAATTATAAATGCACAGGTTAATGCACTACACACACACACACACACACACACATGCCGTTTTAATGACTATGGGATTAAAATTGTGTGTGGCTTTGTGGGATATAAGTGATCATTTCTATAAGAGCCTGTCAAATTTCATAAAGATCAGCCATACTGATTTATGTGCTGCTACACTCAACTTTTGCTACACAAAACAGCAAATGTGATCGCAGGCTCAGTTTGCTACAATTAAAGTAACAGTAATAACACTTGAAATCTACAAGAACGTTAAATGGAGTCTTTTGGACTCGATGATTGTTCTCACACACATGCACAAACTGGCATTTGGCCAATCTGACGGGGAATCTGTCTTCACAGGATTAGAACACAATGATTTAACAGTGACTCCTTTAATAACAAAGGAGGCGTTTTTTATCTGTTGGCAGGGTTCCTGTCTTTATACTACATAGATACAGTCTGTAAACAGTGTATAGTTATAGTATAGTATACAGCTCTACATTTAGTCTCTCTAAGTAAAGTTTTTATAAAAAATGTATGATGTTCACTTAAAGCACAAACCATTCTAATTGGTTTAACAGAATTTGTCTAAATTTGTGCTTGACACTAAAGACAAAAATATTGCTCAGATTCTTTGACTGTAGCTAATTATTTCCCATGAAAACTCAATGAACAGTTAATGAACAAACGTCATATTTTAGAGATATCTGATCTACTTGCACAAGGTGACACTCAAATTGAGTTAACAGAAGATATTCAGATCAAACTGCTGGTACATTTCTTTAAGGCTTTCGATAGCTTTCATTCTCACATAAAAACTGAACATGAACCGTTTTAAAGGCTGACAACCTGTTCCAGCACACGCTGTTCTGCTCCTCTAAATGCAAACCTGGACCTGCAACAGGAAAAAAAAAATACCTTACTTCAATTTTAACAATTTTCAAATATCAGATTCAACTGTCTGGTTCGAAAAAGGCTTCAGAAATTACAGGACAAGTTGAACTAGAGATACAAAAGCAAGAAATGTCTCGTCACATCTATTAAACGCAACAATATCAGCGATCAGATGATGCACAAAGGAAGAAAGAGCTTCAGGAAATGTCATGAGGTCAAAGTGGATGCAATCAAGATTCCCAGTCACGAATTCCCACCAAGATCACGACACTCCTCAAGAGAGCGGGAAGAGCTGAGCTCCATGTGTGGGTGCTGTATAATACTTTCATTTGCTTTAACAGGGCTATGCAATTATAAATGCACAGGTTAATGCACTACACACACACACACACATTTTTGAACTGCATATAAAATTTCCATCCATTCAGATTACACAGTTTTGACAAACTAATAAACTTAATGTAAAGCATAATTGTCAGTTAAACATAAATGAAACAGGTAAGATTTCAGCACTCAAAATAAATAAATAAACTCATGGCATAGTTTATTATTAACTATTTGCATTTGCTTGATTTTATTAAAATAATTATATTTGCATGTATTTAAATCTACATAAATGTTAATTGTGAAATCAATTCAATTTATTCATTTTTTATTCAAGTTTTTTTCTCAAATGATATGTAATATTTAAAAAAAAAATAATAATAATAATAAAAAAATATATAATAATAAATAAAGAAATATATATATATATATATATGTGTGTGTGTGTGTGTGTGTGTGTGTTTGTGTGTAAATGTATTGTCTTGGATTGAAATCAATATATAGTTTATACACACACACATATATATATATATATATATATATGTATATATGCAAGAATAGACAAAACTATTGATAGATAGAATACATTAAATGTATGAGATTGAAATTAATTGGATTTAAAGATACATATCTAAAGCTGGTTATTGTATATTTAAAACACATTCAGTTTATTAGTTTAATATAGTTTGCTACATGTCTGCTTCTTTGCAGTTTGCTTCTTGTAAGACAAGAAGTCTTACAATGCTTCTTAACTGTTTTTGTTAAAACACTGCAATCTCAACAGATGGAAATTTGATATGCAATTCAGATACATACATTTAAAATGTAGGTGTAATTATTATTTTGATATATTTTTTGTCAAAATGCTGATCAGCTACTATTAATGGTATATTCCACCATAAATATATGCCTAGTATGGGCAAACAGTTGAGTATTACATGGTAATATGGTGCCAGCATTGTCAGACCCCATTGAATGAAGCCGTTTTCATATGCAAATGAAGAGCCTCTGAATCTTTTTGATTCAGCACTCAACGTTAGACCTCTGTGGGCTTGGAAGCGCATGAGTGGCGTTCAGGTGAAATTATCGAAAATTGGTTTCTTGCTTTGTTAAGCACCTGTGGTGAGATCAAAGAGCACAAATCCTATGTGTCATCTAGGTTTCAATGAGAGGTGTTTGTGTGAAGCCTGATACGTTAGTCATTTGGAATAAAAAAAAAAAAACAACAACTTTCAAATTTAATTGTCCGACGAACGCAAACAATGCATCGAGCTTTTGAAGTACTTTTGAATAAGTGAATTTTAATTGCTTCAAAGAACCACAATTAATGGTTTCCCAGAGGATTTTCAGACGTTGACGTAATCAAACACTCATTTTTTTACATTTTAATACCAGTTTATAGTCTTGCACTCTAAAGGTACAAAATTATCACTGGAGCAGTACTTTCAAAAGGTACTTATATGCAGTGTTGGGGGTAACGCATTACAAGTAACGCCAGTCATGTAATCAGATTACTTTTTTCAAGTAACTAGTAAAGTAACGCATTACTTTTTAATTTACAAGAAAATATCTGAGTTACTTTTTCAAATAAGTAACGCCAGTTACTTTTTTTCCCCCATTTATTGATTGAAAGCTCTCCTGTCCCCTTGTTGAAAGAAATCGGGAGTAAGATATTACTTTAGTTCTAGAATAAATGTGAACGTACATTAATTCATCTCACTCACAAAAAAAAAATCTGATTTAGTTTTCCTCAAACAGTTAAAAGCAACTCAGAATATGACTCAAAGCTGCAATAATTAAGTATGTTAAATAATACAAATATCCTTTATGTATTTAATCCCGTTTTATTAACCAATTTACTGCTGACCTTCGGTGATCCAATTCAACCATACTAATAAGCAAAAATTACTCAAGATAAACTAAGATTTCTTCTTTTTTTTTATTTCTGAAGAGTGTTGAACTTTCTTCTTCTGTGTATACTGTACAGACGTGAATTTACATTTCCTTCAGCCGGAGTCTTTTGGTGTGAAAGGGCTTTTACATTTGCCAAAAATTGAACTTTTTATATTAAAAGCAAACGAGCAAGCCCAGCCCAGATTTAAAAAGTAATGCAAACGTAACATAACGCATTACTTTCAATAAAAAGTAACTAAGTAACATGATTAGTTACTTTTTTTTAGGAAGTAACGCAATATTGTAATGCATTACTTTTAAAAGTAACTTTCCCCAACACTGCTTATATGTACACTTTAGATACCAATACGTACCTTTAAAGCAACTGTAAGCAAGTGTTTTGTATTTGTATTATTCTTTTTTTTTATGAACATGGACGTGTTCAGGAGCTATCCATGGTAATTACGACAGTGGTATATTTTCGACAGTGAATTCCACTCACAAAACTACATACAGTTGCTTTAAGCTACTAATATGTGTCATTTAGGCATAAATAAGTTACAAGGACGTAACTGACGATACTTGGACATTGTGTTGTACAAAGTAAACTGCACACACTCACACTCCAGATATTTTTACTACAAACATACATTTTTAAAAATGAACACAACTTCTTCAAAAATAGCGTTTTCATTATGGGTGTGTGTAATTTATGTTGTAGAGCAAAATGTGAAAGTATCATCAATTTATATTTACCACAGACCTTGTTTTGGGGGAAAAAAAGAACATTAAAAAACAGTGAAATCTGGAAGGAACCCATGGCGAATTAGGCTTCCAGGTTTTGATGCCAACCATTTCATAATGCCACATTCATTTATATGTATGCAGTTCTTGTTCAGTTTAAAACAAGAACAAAACAAGGTTGCACTTTATTTTGATAGTCCACTTTAGACATTCTACTAACTGTAAGTAACTTTGCAACTACATGTCAACTAACTCTCATTAGAGCATTTGTAGACTGTTAGGGTAGGGTTAGTAGAATAAGTTGCCGTACTTGCAAAGTTACTTATACTCAGCAGAATGTCTGCTGAGTGACCATCAAATTAAAGTGTTAGTAGATATTAAGCAGACAGTCTACTAATACTCTGACTGCTAGTTGACATGTAGTTGCAAAGTTACTTACACTCTAAAAAATGCTGGGTTAAATATAACCCAGCGCTGGGTTAAAAAGGGACAAACCCAGCTAGCTAGTTGACATGTAGTTGCAAAGTTACTTACACTCTAAAAAATGCTGGGTTATATTTAACCCAGCATTTTTTAGAGTGTAGAATGCCTAAAGTGGACTATCAAAATAAAGAGTTACCCAAAACAATCCTGTGTCTCTATCATCAGGTCTGATGATTAAAAGCTTTTTTTCAGACCTCAGAGAAGAAACCCTCACATTTCAACCCTCAGCACAAAGAGTTTCATCACCGACAATGACCAGAAGATCTATTATATTCTGAAAATCATTTACCTAGTTTGATGTTCCCTGTCAAAAATGACCGTCCATTTAAAAAAATGCTTGTACATCTCTCATTATGCTATATTATCACCAAATCTTGGATTCAGTCTTTCCGGCAACTTGTTTTTTTTTTCCCGATTAGCACAGGTTTCGTATTTCTGATAGTAGCCCTCATTGATCTGAGCTTGTGCACCTCAGTTTAGCTTATGCACACATTTTTGAGTGAAAAAAAAAGCTTTGTTTGTGGATCATTTTGGCAATGTTCATTCAAAAGCTGAGGTGCATGAGTTAAGATAAGTAAGGACTACGATCAATCAGTTCCAAGAGAGATACAAAAAATGTGCTAATTGAACGAAAACAGACTGATAAAAAGATTGAGTCCAATATTTGGTAACAATAAAGCATATTGATAAATTTATAAGCAATTTTTGTATAGGCCAGTCATTTTGGGAAGTTGGCATACCCTGTGTGAACCAAGTCAGTAAGTTTTATTCCAGCGTGATAACTTTAAACAGAATTTCCAGAACATAACATGAGGGTTAAACACTGGATCACTTTTCGGCAGAATATATCATTAAACCACTTTTCAACAGATCACATACTACTAAGTATATGTATGACAAGTTACAGTTTACTGGTTTGGTAAATCCAGGCTCATTTGGAAGCAATAGGCTTTTGCTTACGGGCAGTCAAGTGTAATCTAATATATGAATACTTACTGAACAATTAAGTATGTAGTGATTTAGTCAACAGAAGGGATTGTTTGCCAAGCCCTGTGACAGTCTCAGATGCCTTCGTCAATCTGTTCGGCTCTGAAAACAAAGATTGTAATGTCAGAAATGTAATTATATACAGGTAATATCCTCTATACTAGATATATATGTTCTACAAACAAAGAAAAGGAGGTCAAATATTTGCTAATGTCATTCCAAACATATGGCTATGTGAGTTTGATTTACTGCTAGTGCCGTAAGTACTCACCGAATTCATAATTTGTTTGTATTCTTACATTATATCCACTATTCTAATCTACCAATCTTCCATAAAAGGGCTTAATAATGGATTAAATAACACATCAAAAATAAAACATTGTTTCATGAATTATTTTGCATCTTCATTGATGTGCGATGGGTCGATTAATCAAAATCTTGGAAACCTACAACAAATGGAGTCACTGATCACTCAAGTCAAGTGGTGGTTATTTTGCAATAAATGCATTATGTGAATTGATTATGACGAGGGTGGTTTTGGGATCTGAGAGCTGGGAGGGGGTTGGCAGCTGTATGGCTATAAATGCAGCCGCCACTATGTGAAAGAACAGAAAAGATCTGTGATTTCAGAAGACCCTCCTGCTGGCTAGATAGACTGTACAGACGGGGGAAAAATCTCTTAGCTGAGATTTTTCTTTTGTCTTTTAAGCTTATTTTCAGTATTTTATTTACACACTTTTGTTCCTTATGGAGATTTGGAAACTCTCAGCGTTAATGCTCACCATACTTGCTCTTGCCTGTAGTGTTCAAGGATTGTCGTTCACTCTCAACAGAGACCACTGGATTTCAGATAACTGGGAGGTGAGTGATGTTTTATTTTATTTATTATTATTATAAGGAATCATAAAGGTTATGATTAATAAATTAATTTATGTGTTTTTATCCACTACAAATACTGGTACTGGAATTCTAAATTATTTTTTTTTTCAGCGTAAAACCAAAATATACAATGTCGTATTCACATCCATCAAAATGCTTTGGTTGTTTAACAGGATGAACCAGTGGAAGAGACACTAGCCAGCCAAGTGGCCAGTCTACTCAAAAGATCGAAATCTCATCAGTTCTATGGACTAATGGGAAAACGCTCCGGTAAGATTTAAGATTTGGTTTTGTTGGCGCTAGGGCACACCTATAAGAATTTACATTGTTTAGTTTGTTACATTTGTTGCATTGTAGTTACTAATACTTGATTATTACCACAAAATACAGTGGTTAAATAAAATATAAACCTAAAAAAAAAAAGTGTTGAAATTTTAAAATTAAACCGAATCAGTCAAAATATTTAATCTTCTAGTGCACTATTTCAGTTGTTCTTGCATCATTCACTTTTTTATTACTCAAATTATTTAAACATTGTTAATGATATATATAAAAAAAAAAAAATTACATGATTTTATTTCCATTACTTATTAGAGGTCGCCCAGCCTGTGAAAATGGAACGAAGAAGTGAGTAAATTCACTCAAGTATCTGAATTAAATATTTTCTTTGATTAATATATATATATACATACATATATATATATATATATATATATATAAAATCATGTTTATAACATGCTTATCGACATCCAGGGATTCTGCAGGTTTTATTAAGGTAAATTTAAGACTTAAGACCTTTTTTAAGATGATTTACGGCATAAATCAAAAGAAACGCAACATGTCAAAACGTTCTCCAAGTGTAAATGTCTAGGGAGCACACACTGAGTTGTATTAGCAACGCTGTTTGAAAATATAACTTCCATCGTATTTTTCACAACTATTTTGTCTTGTTTTCAGCGCAGATTCTTAAATCAATATTCATACAAAATGGCATAGGACCGATGCATAGTTCGTGTTTTAAGCATAAACTCAAGCAATTTCTCAGAAAACAAGACTCCTTGATTTAAGGATGTTCTTAGAATCAAGACAAAAATATTGCGGGTAGATATACATTTTTGCAGTGTATGCAACATTTAATGCCATGACTATGAATTTGAGATTTTCTGCTCCTATTTGAGACCTTTCTAAAGCCTTCAATTGTGGACGGGAGAATTAAGACTTTTTAAGACCAGCAGAAAACCTGTACATCCCAACAGACTGATTTTTGCCAGTCTTGGTTTAAAGACATGCATTAAAAACCAGCACTATTTCCTCAAAGGACATAAGGGGGACATGTTTGTGGGACTCATGGGCAAGAGATCTTCAGGAGGTATGGCTTTCCACTGCTCTACTTACTCCAGCAGTAAATGTTTTCAGTCTCTCTTACAGGTGTTTAGCCAAAGAAAATAAAACCCATGGTTTTACACAGCACTGCTAGGTTCTAAGCAGTTTAAACAAGGTGAAAAACTGATTTTCATATTCATCTGCAGGTGATTTCAGAAGAACAATCCCAGAGAGCAGCACAGCAATGGACAGATCTGGAGATCTGAACAAACAAACAGGTACAACACTGAAAGAAGAACTGTATTTATGCAAAAATGATGAAAGTTTTTAAACGTGAAATCGTGTTGTTTTTCACACAGCAGATGTGCGAGAGGAATGGAACGGACTGCAGTACTACTGATGACATTAGCCAGCACTCGATTACAGACTCCACCAGCCTTCGTGAATCAATATACACTTATTCTTGACTCTTAACTGGCACAAACATTATAATTCAAAAGAACATAATTTGGGAGTATTTTTAAGCAAGTAAATGTCTTGCTTCAGGTATCAAATGTGATGTAATAAAAGTATCAAACATGAGTTTTTTCCCCAGTTCTGATTTAAATGAAATCCTTTCCACAAATCTTTCAACACAAAGAAATCAAGAAATAAACGTTGAAGATAACGTGTAATTAACGTAAATCTATTTTTTTGTAAGGCCCCATTTTTTTTTACTACATTCTACTGATGAGAAACTACTTTTTGCTTTAAAAAAAAAATTGTACTTTTAAAATACATTCTGGGACATAGACAATACTTTGGCCAAAGAAAAATATGAATGAAATACGATTAAAAAAAATAAATAGCACTGTATAAAACAAAAGTGAGAGATTCCAGAGTTACAAGGGGCACGTAAAGTGACAAAAATGACACTAACAGCTGAAGCCATTGCAAAAGACATTGTTGATGGAGTCATAAAAAAAGATATAACGGCAGTACGAAATGTAACATGTAAGTCCATTAGGTTCCTTTGGGAGGGGTCCATTTCAGAGAGTTGGGGTCTATGGTCTTGTTGTTGTTGCCTCTTTTGGTCTCTTTGGCATTCCACTCGTCAATCAGGTCCTGTACCATTCAGAAACAAAAGAGAACCAGAGTAAGAATAATATAAAGCAAACATGCACGGTCAAAAAATATCCTGCTAAACAGTTGCCAGAGATGGCACATTTTACAATTTATGTCCATAAAACATGGACAATACTCATATAATCGATAATCGGTTAATCGATTCTCATTTTTACGGAACAATATCGATTCTTAAATCCCAAGAATCGATTAGTCTAGCCTGTTTTCAGTTAATGGACGGAACGTTGAAAGGGCACTTCCCATCCAATAAATCGCAATAAGCATTGTGCTTTGGTACTTTTAATAAGAAAAAGTCTCAAATTCTGTCCATTGTATTGCAATATTCAAACAATAAATGTCGTTTTGGCGCTGTTTAATGTGGAGTGACAGATCGCTTTAGCACCTCAGTAAAAACAGAGCAGACGCAGCAGCGCGAGGTGCACGTGAACTGATCATCTCCTCCACATTAATACCAGCTTCAGCACAAAATAAACATGAATAAACATCTGAAGGTAAGTTAAAAGAAAAAGTACAACTTTACAAGCCGTATCCTGTCTCATGTAATCGTTCAATCAGTGTTTCAGCCGCACAAAGATGTCAATATAACAGCTTGTAAACAATATGTAATGTAACGTCACATTTACCTCAGAAAATACATATTAGGTGACCATAAACTCATTAGTCAGATAGAAAAATAAATTGTAGAGAGGGGTATTTTGCTAAATATATGTAACATATAACATATTCATTATCATTTTTACTGTTCTTCAATGTTTAATTTGTTTGAACAAATCCATCAATTTTTTATGACAGCCACCATTTAAATGTTTATATTTCAAAAAAACGAATTGAAGTAGAAATATTATTATGTAATAGTAACTTTATTATTTAAATAAAAACTTAATTAAGTGTAATTTTAGCAGTTGTATAGCCTACAAATCAGTTAATTTTAACCTTCAGTATTATAGTAATGTAGTACCAGCTGACTCATGAATATTTTACAGCATTAGTTGAGATTTTTTTTCCTTGAGAAAAATTGGCAAGTACTGTACCTGATATATATCCAAAATAATCGATATTGAATCGAATCGAATTGCAAGCTTGTGAATGAGAATCGAATCGAATTGTGAAATTTGTGTCAAAACCCAGCCCTAATAGACGGTGCACAGGGTCATACACACAGACAGCATTAGGGTAACACACAACACTACAATAATCCAATAAACATTCACTGAACAACAAAACACCCAAATATACATTTACAGATGATAAAAATAAGAACTAAAGAAGAACTAAATAAAATATAATCACATAAAATATCACACAAGTACTTCTTGGAATGTCCTTTTTCTATTGTGATTCAGTTTTCACTTAGTCTTTAGTCTTTCCACTTGCAAAAAATGTAGATTTGACTATTTTACTGTAGAATTACATACTGTAGTGGAAAACTATTTACAATTCATTTACATTTATGATCTAATGCTTTAACAAGGCAGTCATAAAAATCTTGTTTCACTGGTCAAATTGGTTGAGCAGGAACATACATGTATGTGAACAATAACTTTGTCTAAATATTTCTTTATTTGTTGAACAAATGTGTAATTCAAGTCTATTTTAATGCAATATTTCTGCAAGAACAGCAACAATAATGTAATTACTATTAAATAAACTTGTTTTTATTCAAATAAATCTTTTTTTTTTTGCATTTTTACTTTTAAAAATTTAAGAAAATTAATTGAAAGATTAATCCATTATCATCCAAATAGTTCAGTCTATGAAAACAACAGCCCTATACTTAAAAAAAAAAAAAA
>NW_015552558.1:0-424 GCF_001515605.1 Sinocyclocheilus anshuiensis
CATCGCACAGACGTCCCCGCGACGTACCTGTGCTATCTGGGATGTAGACTTTAATAATACACAATGTAATAGGTAGAAAACAGGTCTCCTGTAGCTGTATCCCTTCTAGCCACAACCGCGAATATGACACATAATTACTGTATTTGCATTACTGCAAGGGTAGGTTTAGGGTTGGGGTAGGTGTAGACCAGCCCGGGGTCGTCACATGTGGTTGCCGCAAGCCCGCCGGTAGCTCATTCGTCGAATCTGCCGGCCGCGCCATTCTCAAGCCCACCGGCCGCCGCTCACTCTAGCCCGACGTGTGTGACGCTGTGTGCTTCATTGTGAAAGCGAAACTACTTTGTTTGGCCTTCTAAAAGAGGACACAACTAGAAATCAGTGGTTAAGTTGTATTTACAACACTGTTCCAGAACAGTTCAACCCA
>NW_015552558.1:782-16920 GCF_001515605.1 Sinocyclocheilus anshuiensis
ACAATACTGCAAAAACAGTTTACTGTCAAGCTGTTATATTCCTGTAATATATTTATTGTCCAACATTGCTAATTTTTCTGTCATTAATTTAATTTCATATGTTGGCATTAATTCAGTGTTTATAATGCTAACGCTTGAACTTAAAATATTTTCAACCGAAACTGACATGGTTTCTAGAGAGCAAAAAGGTTTTGTGAAAAAAAGGGAAGACTTTAAAATAAAGTCTGTAAAATACACTGTTATAAGGATTTGATGATCACTAGTACGTTATTGTAGTCATCATTCAGTCTGTATTTCAGCTTTAATGTACGTTTTTCTAGTGATAGTACATTATTGTTGTCATCGTTCAGGCTGTATTTCAGCTTTAATGTATGGTTTTTTAAACAAAGCAGGTGATATTTGCCATAGCGACAGCAAGAAGCTAGTGCACAGCCGAGTCACTTTCACTCCAGAATGGCAGAAGCGCAGGGCTGCTGCTGGGCGCCGCTGTTGCAATGGAACGTTCTATTGGCTTTCACTTCTTGTCAGTATAAGTTATTTGTCCCAGGTCAGCCTCTCATATCACCACTACATTAGGCTAATGCATTTAAAGCTTATGCAATCACTTCATCATTAAAAAGGCGTCATTCATGAGTGAGTTTGTTACAGAATTCTCTACTCCAGCTACTTCACAATGCAATATAATCATACCATCAGGTGATCTTTTTACATTACTGATGTTAAATAATAAAAAGGAACATGTCATTTTTGTTATTTTCTTAATAGCATTACAAAACTGTAGACATTTAGGGTGAACAAGGTTAATTGTAACACTTTCTACTCTAGTGCACATTTCTCAGGGCAGATATCAATTTCTGCATTGCCCAGGAATAAGATTAATTTAAGATTCAGTTTATGTAAGACATGCTAAGCCTGATAGCAGGGCCTATTGTAACATTATATGGGTTATTGTCAAGTTGTCAACTACTGTGTGTAAGTTATCACTATCAGAACCTGATTGATAAAAAAAAGCAATAAGCAGCCACCAAATAAATACACTCATATACTAAAAATTATAAAATATGACATTATTTTAGGCAACAGATATGGGAACAAAATAGTAATACATTGTATTACATTACAACATATAAATCATGTGACACTTTGCCCCAACCCATTATTTATGACAATAACCTAGTCCAGAGTACATTATTCATTAGAAATTTGACTGCCAGGGTGGTATTTTGTTTACATGTTTATCCAACAGCCAACTAAAACATGATTGATTAATTTTTTTTTTTAAACATGTTTTAATTTTTTTTAAACATTTGAAAACTTTTTTTAAACTGTTTTAAACTGTTTTTTTTTTTGTATGTCTTTAGCTAACAAGCTAACTACAAGCGTTTGTGTAATTAGGTTCAATTTAACTTATACCTATCGAGATACATCCTGTGTGACAACTGGCCCCAGCTGTCTATATCCTCTATAAGGTCTAAAGAGAACATAATACAGTCTGTGGTGATGATATCAAGGTAGAGTTCCAAAACCAAAGTCAGTTATGTCTTGGGGGGGGAATGGCACATTGCAAGTATAATGAATGTCATGCAAACTAAGTTTTTACTTTGCATAATATTGCAAACCACTGTGCACAGCTAAAAATAGAGCTGCATATTGGTCAAATGTAGGCCTGGTGATGTCATAATAAATAGGAGGTTAGTAAGTAAAATAGAATTATACATGCAATTAATATATAAATAAACATTTTGATGACAATATTACCCACCTCTGGTCCCTATTGCACCATTAGTCAAATGTAAAGAGTACTGAAGTATTCATGTAGTACATGAAGCATTCAAGTTGGCAAGTACCTTCTTCAAACGAATGCAACTTTACTGCTAGTTAATGGCTTCAAATGCAAGCACATACACTGTGATATGTTCTGAATGTTTGGAGGATGATTCTTATCACACCAGGATACACAGAAGTGAACACTGGCTTGAGCAATGGGAAGATTTTTAAATGTAAAATATATGAAAATGAGATGCAAAATTTATCTTAAAGGGTTCCAAGGTCACGAATAGTGACCAATTAATGCAAATGACGGGTACTGAAACTCAATATGATTTAATACTTGTGTGCAGACCACCACCTATCTCTCAAATGGACCATTGACACTCTATCTACAATCTCAATTAGGAGGGTCAATGGTCCATTTGAGAGATTGGTGGCAGTAATGCACTTATAAGTCTGCAATCCACCGTAAAGCAAGAAGAAGAGGCGTCACACACCGGCTGTGAGAACGCACTCAGGACGCGCTCAGGACAGTTCGGACATTGCAGTGAATCAGAGGTAAAAAACAATATAAATACTGTTCAGTTTCTTGCACAGACCGATCATTTCGTGTCTTTACACATCAATGTATTGTCACGAGCCGCAGGGTTTAATTTGGTTTTGTTTGTGTATGTTTTTTTGACTCTCAAAGCCGTGATTCACATTCACTTCCATTATATGACTGACAGACTGCAATGGTTTGAGTTAAAAATCTTTGTTTGTGTTCTACTGAAGAAACAAAGTCACTTACATCTTGGATGCCCTGGAGGTAAGCAGCTAAACATCAAATTTTCATTTTTGGGTGAACTATCCCTTTAATGGATCTCTATCTTTATTACTGTGAATTAAATTCAGTTGTTGTTTTTATTATATCCATGGCGTAATTCTAGGTTTGTGGGTGTTTTGTTTGAAAACGTCTATAAATAATCATAAATAAGTATAATGTAAATTATAATTATAAAAATAAAATAATTTCTACAATTTTGTGGGCGGTCATGTTCTTTTGGAGGCAGTCTAGGGCTTTTTTATTGGGTCTGGGTAATGCACTTTACTTTAGCGCTATGACTAACCTATAGATCTCTGTTGGCTTACCTGGAATCTGCTGAAGCTATTCTTTCAGCTACCAAAGTACCCTAATCTTCAAAAGTACCCTAGCTTTGGCTTCGCAGAGGTGGGGGAGAATTTTGCAATATGTCAAATGATTTAATTATTGTTTGACAATTTTTTTCAAAACAGTGCTGAAAAACATTCAAAATTATCAATAAATACAAATAATTAATTGTTGGTAATAATGGTAATATACAAAAAATGTTTTCAATCACAATCAGGTGTTTAACTGTATAATTATATAAGAAAATATGTTAAGTGGAATAGAGCACTTCTCACAATATTTAGTCAATGCTATTTAATTTAGTGTGCAGTTAATGTATACCCTGAGGCCTGTATTATAAAGACACAGAATATATTTCGCCATCTAGTGGTGTGCATCATGTCGAACCCAAGGCACACTAAAACATGTTCATAGCATGTTGCCTGTTGAAATATTAAACATTTGCTAGTTAAATGGTCAAAATATCTTTGAAATAATTTCAATGATAAATTTGTTATCAAAAAATGGTGACAAAACATTTGGTATGTTTTTTTCTGTATTATAATAATAATAATAATAATATAAAATAAAACGTCTTATTTTACGGAAGACTGCAGTGTGGCCTGTTAACAAGGTGGCCTGTAACTATAAATCATTTGAAAGGTCTAAGGTTTTATTATAAAGTTTTATATTATGATTATTAAAAAAAAAATCTGTGACTAATTTTTGTCAGGGGGTATGCAAAATATATAAGAGTCCATGCCTTTAATATGAAATACCCTGCTCAAAAAATGAAGGGGAACACTTAAATCACACATTGAATCTCAATGAATGAAATCTTTAAGTTGAAATACAAGTTGAATATATTGTGTAATTCATTGAGAATAAAATGATGTGAACATGGTCAGTGGTAACCAAAATCATCAACCCACTGAGGGCTGGATTCAAATCACACCGAAAATCAAAGTAAAAATATTAAAATTACAGGCTGATTTAACTTGCATAAATTTCATCAAAGCAACTCATAAGTCAGTAGAGTGTATGGTTCATGCTGGATGCTGCTGCAGGCAGCTAAACTTTTCAGATACTTTTCAGGGCCGATGGCAGTATAGTTCGGCTATAAGTGAAATGCAGGGCGGCGGTCTCAGCCGTGAGCAGTTCCCCACCGAACACGACTCCAGCTCGGGCACGAGAGCCAGCGCCGTTACGGTGGAAACAGAATAACAGACTGGTCGTTTACATGTGAATTACTTCTGTTTAATGTTTAATATTTACTTTTAATGTTTGTTAAACAAGTTTAAATAGGGAATATGTATACATACAAACGATAAACAATGCTGTAAATGATAAATAAAGGAAAATAAATGAAGTTATCATGCAAACCAGTGGTTGTGTGGAGTATTTTACAAAAGTTTAGTGGATTTAAGTTAATCTGTAAACATTATTTCATGTATAAAGTAAAAAATAAGATATATTATAATAAAAATTAATCAACCCATTATGATGGGTTAAATAAACAACCCAATTTGCAGGGTAAAATTAACCCCATATGTGTTCTGTCCTATATTTACCCAGCCCTTGTGTTAAAAACAACCCAAATTGGGTTGTTTTTAGCCCAGTGTTTTTTAGAGTGTTCTTTGAATGTATTCCACTAAATCCATTTAAATCCTTTATTTGTTTAGTTCCTTTACCATTACTGTAGTGGTTTGGTCTTTATAATTTCCTCAAAACAATGGTCCCCACAATGTTCTAGACATGATTATGACCTTGTTTGGTATAAATAAAAAAGTTAGTTGAAAAGAATCACCAGTGTAGAAACACCCCCCACTTGCACCACCCAGCCCACCCAGGATATCTGCCAGCCCACCCTTCTATAGCTGTCAAGAACCGGGCCTGATTTTTTTACTATTTACCTCCCAAACTCTGGAACAATCTAGCTAACACTGTTCGGGAGGCAGACACACTCTGTCAGTTTAAATCTAGATTAAAAACCCATCTCTTTAACTTGGCTTACACATAACACACTAACACATTTATATAATTCAAATCCGTAAAAGGATTGATTGGCTGCATTAATTAGGTCAACCAGAACCAGGAACACTTCCCATAACACCCAATGTACTTGTTACATCGTTAGAAGTATGGCATCTACGCTAATATTAGTCTGTTTCATATTCCGAGGTCACCGTAACCAGACTGTATCCAGATCAGATGGTCAACTGCAGCCATTCAGATCCAGTCCATATCCAGACCAGATGGTGAATCAGCACCTAGAAAAGACATCGACAGCCCTGAATGTTAGCAGACACAATTTCAATTGCCCCAGAGACAGATCCCCTCCGAAGACCTTGTCACCTACACGGCCATCGGGACAAGACCACGGAACCAGACGAGTCCTCTGCACAATCTGACTTTGTTGCAGCCTAGAATTAAACTGCTGGTTTCGTCTGGCTGGAAGAGAATGGCGCACTATTTTGACACACTATTTCTTAATACTGTAAAGCTGCTTTGACACAATCTGCATTGTAAAAAGCGCTATATAAATAATGGTGACTTGACTTGACTTGACTTGGCTTAACACAGCATCTCCAGACTCATGTCTCTCACATGCTGAGTGTGGACCTGCTCTTATCCGTTTAGACAGTAGGGCACCAATGGTGGGCCTGCCAATTCTGGTGTTCTCTGGCAAATAGCAATCTAGCTGCATGGTACTGGTATCTCTGGAGGATGTCAGGCCTTCATGTCACCCTGATTGAGTCTGTCCTGACAGTTTGGTCAGAAACATGCACACCAGTAGCTTGCTGGATGTCATTTTGTAGTGCTCTGGTAGTGCTAAGTGCTTCTCCTGTTCCTCCCTGCACAATGGAGCAGATAATGGTCCTGCTGCTTGGCTATTAGCCTTTTACGACCCTGTCCAGTTCCCCTAGTCTAACAGCCTGTCACCTGGTATCTGCTCTATGCGCTTGAAACTGTGCTGGGAGATACATCCTGGAGGAGCTGGTCTACCTGTGCAACCTGATGTACTGCTGACATACTGCCAAGGAGTGACAAGGACCCTAAAAAAAACACAAAACAAGAGTATACTGGCCTTATTAGATTTCTCTGGCATCTAACTATCCAGTAAGTTAAACAGTTACTCAAAAAACTTTGCTGGAGACATCAAGTCGTTTCTGAAGTGTATGATTCAACTGTGAAACTGTAAAAACATATGAAAAACAATTACAAAATATGAAATAAAAAAATTACCAATTGACAATAAAGACAATTGAACTAAGAAAATATACATCATAACAATTATATCAAAATAACATTCTTATATGTATCACACAATATATTCAACATTGCGCACTCACAGACATTGCGTCTAACAGAAGTAAAGAAAGAAAATATTTCAGAATGAGCCTCACTCAGAACAGCTACAACATTCTGCTGACTCACTGCAATACTAGTTGAACTTCCTGCTTCTTGAACTGTGACTGCTTTTCAAAAAAAAAAAGTCCTCACTTGAGTAGACATATACAAAATAATAAATTCAATGAAAAATCAAAATCAATTCAGTCCTTGCACACTCCCACCTGGGATTTTAAGAATCCTAAAAAACTTGTCATCAGGTGACAGAAGAAGGACAAGTTTGGAGATAGGACGTGACAGAATTTTTTGAATGCCATCTTTAATGACTTTGACATCATCTTTCCTCACCAATCCATCTTTGCTTGGTGAAGTTTTCACAACGATTGCCATTGGACACTCATTTCTGTTAACTTGAATGTTCTTTACCAAGACAATATCCCCTTCTTTTAAATCTTTTTTTTTTTGTCTTGCCACTTTCGTCGGGATTGCAAAGTACTAAGGTATTCTTTTTTCCATTGTGTTCAGAAGATGTCTGCTAACCTTTGTACTTGTTTCCATTCTTCCTTAAGCAACTCATTATTTCCAAAGTCTCCAGGTGGGGGCGGTGTTGCACCTGTCTTTTGTGTCAAAAGAGTAGCAGGGGTGAGAATAAAGGGAAATTCTGGGTCAGAGGACACTGGGGCTGCGTTCCAGTTCACTTTTAGACACGCACTGGCAAACATCCCTAAGCACTTAACCTCTGGGAAATCCACACCGCCATTTTGAAGTGTGTTCCACTTCGTCAAGTGGACGAGGGAAGTTTACATGGACATACCCTCGACCCCTCAATTTTGACAGAGGGAGCGAGTCTGCTTCATATGCACACTTCAGGCCGCTCTGTAGACCGCAATGCAACACGACTATGACGTCATTGCAGATCGCGTTTAATTTATCCCCACCCCAAACAACTCTATAATATATAAATGATTTTTTTTACATTTCTAAAAGCCCAAGCATATCTATATACATATAGAATGCTGCACCACACAAATTCGTAAGGGGAAGCATGTAAACAATAAACCAACTCCATAGCGGATTCTAAGTGATCAAGGGCTTAGGATGTTCCAATTCAGCCCATTCCAAGGGTTTCTCCAGTAGTGGGCACTCATGCAACGTAATCAATGACGTACATCCGAGTGAACGAGACGGAGGGAAGTTTGCGAGTGAAGGGCATAAAAAAGTGAACTGGAACGCATTAAAGGCCATGAATTCATCACTGCAGTAACTTCCGCCATGAGTGTCGTCAAGATCTCATGTGTGAGATGGGAAGATTTTTGATTAAGTTGTATACAGTCAAGAATGTGATGAGCAATCCCAATCATTCGCTCCCAGTGACCACCCATATGAGATGCGTGAGGTGGGTTGGTGCAATATCCATGTGCAATGTTGTTCCTTCAGATATTTCTGAATAACCTCTGAACTGACACTAGATTCATCCATTTTGAATTTTCTCATTCTAAACATGGCCAAAGTTTAAAAAAACGATATGAATGTAGAACATAGTATTTCTGTGTCAAATATACAATATACTTCCGGTTTTGTACAAGTTTCGGAGAGTTTTTTTTAGCTTGGCTCTTCCTGACGTAATGAAGGGTGGAACTCCTTGTATGGGCATTTCAGCCTCCAATCAAATCAAAAGAAGAAGAAGAAAACCCAAAACCAAGACAGGGGATCATAGTCCGGAATCATGACACTGGGACAGTTGGTCACCATAATTTGCTTAAATCGACTTATATAAAAGAATATAGTCTTTTTGATTGTTTTTAATTTATTTGTTTTGTTTTAATTTCTAGTTTGTTTATTTGTTTTGATTGGTTTTTAAGGTTTATTTTGTCCTACAAGCAAAATCCTGATCCATACTTTATTCTAGTCGGTGGTAGTAATGCACCAATCAGTTACCGTGCGTTCACACCGCTGGCGGCAAGAGCGTCAAAGTGGCCGGAAGTCATTCATTTTCAATGTGAGCCGGCGGCGAGCAGCGGAGCGTCTTGGACGGTGAGGGCGTCGAAGAGAGTTGAAATCAGGTCAACTTTATGGTAATGAGCTATGATGCAGTTCGGCGGCAACCAATCGGAATGTAGAAGTCCAACGCTTGAGAAGATTCCAGAGAACACAGCCCTGTAAACTTTGGTTCCGACCACATTAGTTCCCAAGCAAAATGGAGGAGAGGTTGATTATTGCTGTGGCGGGTTTCCCAATAATTTACAAGGTGTTCAATAAAATGGTGCATGGATCAAGGTGTCTGACATTGTTGGTGTTCCTCGTGAGTTGCTGATGTGTATTAACGTTATATATTTTCTGAAAATAAGCTGCACCTTGTGCTTTCTCCCTCACACACAAGAAGCCTTGTATGTATTTGTTCCAACAGTGTTCATTCAAGTTTTTGAATTTTTTTTTTTTTAAGTTAGTATACCGGCAATAAAATATTGTCAACATTTCTGGCTATATGTGTTTAGAGGGTATTCTACCATATCATATTGAAAACGTGTAGGGGACCCAGGTGAAAAAAGTATACTTCCATAATGTACATAAAGTGCTCTGTTTTCACGCACTAATTTTGTATTTAATATACTAAAAATTCTTCTTTAGTACTTAAGATAATCTTAAGAACATCTAAGTGCACTCAACTGTGCTATTTTGAGACACCATGAATATGATCTAAAATGTGCTTTTAACATACTATCTCTGTATTAAAAAAAAAATTTAGTTACCACTTGTAAACTTGAACCCATCTTTGTATAAAAGATTGGTTCAAGTGGTACCTAAATACATTTTTAAAATACATTTTAAGCACATTTTAGTTCATATTCATGTTGCTCAAAACAGAAAACGCCACCAATTTGAACAATTGCATTAAGGCTACACTTCAACCAGGACAGTTTGTAATGTAGGCTGCGCACAAATTAATGTTAATGTTAATTAAAGACCACGGCTAGTAAACGTCTCCTATAAATTGCATGTTGAAATTAGACTGGCACTTAACCATGAACACAAAAGCCACACCACACAAATAGCTTTTAATTGGTTTATTTCGTTAGCAAACATGTAACTATAATTGTTAAGTTCTTTTAATCGATCAATTTCTTAATTTCACATTTAAAATATTTAATGAGGTTAACTTATACCCTTGTGGTCAGTCTGCACAAGATCAACATGCTTGTTTGCTTTGCGGCCACTTTAAATACAAGACAAGCATTCGATCTACGTTAGAGCATCCACGAATCTTTCTACAGCGTTGTTGGCATGGGCAGCCAGGGCGAATTTTGACGCTCTCGCCGGCGGCGGTGTGAACACACGGTTAGGTTGCCAACCACCAATAAACACCAAAGAAGAAGAAGAAGAAGAAAGAGCGCGCCCGCGCTGCATGATCGACCAGAGCGAGAGCAAGAGCGTGCCCATCAACACGCTTCATTCGGCTGCATTAACGGGACTCTCTCGAGAAGAATGTCTCCAAAGGGAAAGGGCTGGTGCTCTCTCTGGCAGCGGCGGGTCGCAGGGCCACTTCCAGTGGCATCCCCAGATGCTATGGCAGCTGCCACTAGTCATTTCTGCCATGGTTTTTCTCGCCGTTTTTGCTGTTTGCTCGGTAAAAACTTCACTGTTCTCAGTGGCGTGCGGTGGTGTTTTTTTAAATAATGATGCAAAGTTCCCACAGTTGTATTATTAGGGGTTCAAGCACGTAGTGCTGAAACCCTATTGTAATTGTAAGGATTTTTTAAAATTATTTTTTAATTATTATTCTTCTCCGGTAAAACTGATCGTGCAGCCCAAACCGTAAGGCCTAGAAAGCGGAAACTTGGTCAGATCGTAGTAGTATTGCTCGCTACTCAGATCCAAAGACTCGCCCTAATCGGCCCAAAGGGGGCGCTACAGCGCAAAAAACAAGAATTTCTGATATTGTTGACCCTAGCTCGTACACCGTATGTCGTAGACTTAACAAATTTACATCATTGCAATCCTTGGGTCAACACGAACAAAAGTGGAGTCAGACGGATTTACACTATGACGCACGTTTTTTCCGCAAAATTGAGTTAAGTCCGAAACCTACTTTTGCGAACTAGTCCTAGGTTCTAGTCCTAGCCCCTTTTTCCCAAAGGGGGCGCTACAGTGCAAAAAAACAAAAAATTCAGACATGTTTGACCTTAGCTCGTACACCGTATGTCGTAGACTCAAAAATTTTACATCATTGCAATCCTTGGGCCTACACGAACAAAAGTGGAGTAAGACGAGTTTTGCTTTACGACGCACGGTTTTTCCGCAAAATTGAGTTATGCCCGAAACCTACTTTTGCGAACTAGTCCTAGGTTTTTCGCCCGATATGAACCAAACCACTTCACCAATATTCTCTGGACACTGAATATCAATAATTATCAAAAAAGTTTAAATTTCGATTTTCGTGCGCAACAGCGTGCAAAAGACCTTCTATGCTAACGTTAGCCAATAGATAATAGTAGTTTAACTCTCGAACGGAATGAGATATCTTCTCCAAACTCGGTACACATGTGTATGAGCTCAATCTTTGGTGAAATAAAAAAAATGCGCAGCTCTGCCACTTGGTGGTGCTATAAGATGGAAAAAACATAAAAACAACTATAACTGCGCAACCGTTGGTCCAATCAACTTCAAAATTGGTATGCAGTGTCTTTGTCCAAAGTGGCACAAATGTCTATGAGGACATTTGCGTATCTCAAAAAACATGGCAGCCATTGGCCAAACAAGTTTAAGCATGTATTTTTGCGAACTAGTCCTAGGTTTTTCGCTCAATCTCGATCAATCCACTGCAGTAATGTTCTCTGGACTCTCTAGATCAATAATTATCCAAAAAAAATTCGAATTTTGTTCTTTAGTTAGATTTAACGGAATCATTTATAAAGGGGGCGTGGCCAAATACACCCAAAAGCCTATAAAACCTACATGAAAACTCAAAACTTTACGAAACTTTGGTGAAAACCTGTGTCCCATGACTCTTAACAAGCATGCACAATTTCATGGAGATCGGTCCATAGGTGGCACTATAACAGTTAAAAAGGCCTCAAAACACAATATTTCTATTGTAAATGACCTCAAATTGCACAAAAAAAATTCATGTATTCACACAAACACTAGATATTCATATCATATGATATATCTCCTCATTCTGAACAACTTTGCCTCTAGGACCACTGCTATCAATCCAACTGTTCTTTAAATATTTAATGTTATTTAAAAAAACTACTTTTGTGAACTAGTCCTAGGTTTTTAACTCAAAATCAATCAAACCACTGCTGTACAATTCCCTGGACTCTCTAGATCAACAATTATCAAAAAAAAAAAAGTTGAACACCGGCATTTGGACAGTTATAACAGGGTCATTTAAAAATGTGGTCTATATATAGTGTACCTAAGTGCCTATCAATCTTAAAAGAAAACTCCAAACATCGCAAAACTATGTAAACTCGTGCATTACATGATTCTAAACAATCATGCAAAATTGTATGGAGACTGTAATAGCTATGAAGGTTAAAAACAGTACATGTCTATGCTGGATTACCTGAAATTGCAAATACGACCAGTAGATGGGAGCAAAGGATCACTCATTGGCTCATTCTATCACTTATATAGTTCTTATTAGTTATTTTCTCAGGTTTTATTAGGTACTGACATTCAGATGGTTTAAAATCATCATTATTACATTTAAAATCACATTTAGTCAAAGCTTACCACTTCATTTATACAGAGATATCAGTTTTGACAATTATGCCACATTATGATTAAATTAAAACCTTTAAAAATATTATAAACAGGACACTTCCAGTAAGCATTTTATTACCTGTAAGTTATTTCAAATATCTATATCTACAACATAATCTGTGTCTCTGTGTGTGAGCATGCTTAGTATTTATTAAGTAATAGAGTGTGTGTTAAGTAATATAGTTCAACCTTTTCATTACTCTTTGTGTGTGCCATCATATTCTCCATCATGGAACTGTTCTGGTGTCAGCCATACATTTCACTTTGGCTGAGACCCCTGACAGGCATGAAGGCCTTAAAGTGCTTGAATCCCGGTAATCGCTGCTTGCAGCTATATTTATTATTATTATCATTATTATTATTATACATTTTAATGTATCAACTGCCAGAGTTCTTGTCATGAGTCACAGGCAGCTTCCAGTGTTTTTCTCGCTGTTTTTGCTGTTTGCTCGGTAAAAACTACACTGTTCTCAGTGGCGTGCGGTGGTGCTTTTTTTAAATGATGATGCAAAGTTCCCACATTTGTATTATTATTATTATTATTATAAATTTTTTTGTAGGCCTATCAGCTGCCAGAGTTTGTGCCAGGAGTTACAATCGTTTGTCGCCGTTTCTGCTGTAAACTACACTTTTTTTTTTTAAATAAAAGATTTGATGATGCATATTATATACCAGCAAGCAGATGCGATCAGAATATGAACCCAATAAGCTAAATTGCATAAGTATTTTCCCATAAAGAACACACACACACATAAGGAGTGCCCAGCTGCCGCTAGCCAATGCTGTATATACGCACACACGCGCGCGCACACACAAACATTTATTTATTTATTTAATGTAACACATTAGTTATTAACTAGTCGCTTGCATATTACTATATTAGCTGTTTATTAGTACTCATAAACCCATTACTAATGCCTTATTATGCGTGACCATATTCTACATCTGACCCTATACCACTTTTAATAACACGTAAATTCGTCCCCCGCACTTTTTTCGGGCAAGTGTGTTATAGAGGTTTTCAAGGGCCGGTGTGAAATAATATAGATTTAAATTCAAAGAGACAAGATAGTCTGTGCATGACCTAATGTTTTATTAGTACTCAGAATGAGGTGAGATGAACATCACGGAGCGCTCAACACTCTCATTCAGTGCGTGTTTCATTCATACTCGAAGCGGGAGGGCGCTCTCGCGCAGAAAGTGCAAGACTGACTCATATAGAAGTAATAACTTATGACCTACCAGCAAATCCCTAATATGGACAAAAGCGTCCAGCTATCACTGTATAATCTGAATAAAAGGCAGAAACCTTTGGAAATGTGAAGACATTAGACACACAATTATGACAATATATGGTTTATTTGTGCTTTTTTAAATCATCTCCAGGTAATAACTAAAGTATATGAACAATTCAGTGCTACTTGACTTAGCATTTATTACAGTAGGCTACAGAAACTATTCTGCCTTATTATGTGATAAAAATAGTGTTTGTAGTACATTAACAAATCATTTATTGGTTATTGTCCAACAGTGTATCTGATTTCTTAGCCAATTAAAAAAGAAATAAGAGAAAAATATTAAATTTCCTATATTCCTATATACAGTATGTATATACTGTATGTATAATGTATATACAAGTCACTGTGAGTGTGTGTGTGTGTGTGTGTGTGTATGTATGTGTATATATATATATATACATATATATATATTTATATTTAGTCATTTAGCAGACGCTTTTATCCAAAGCAATTTACAAATGTGATTTTGTGCCTCTTTGAGATGGCACAATAATACACCGTTTACTTGCAGAACTCAAGCTTCTAGAGGGCACCACATTCTGAAGTAATGAATTTAGGTAAATGGGTGCAGAGCCAGTGGTGGTTTTGTAGGCAAACATTAATGCCTAGTGTCTTGCAGCTAAGCACTCCTTATTTGTATGTTCTTTATGGGAAAATGCTTATGCAATTTAGATTATTGGTTTCATATTCTGGTCGCATCTGCTTGCTGGTATATAATATGCATCGTCAAATATTTTATAAAAAAAAAACTGTAGTTTACAGCAGAAACGGTGACAAATGATCGTGAATCCTGGCACGAACTCTGGGCAGCTGATACATACAAATGTATAATAATAATAATTAGGGCTGGGTTTTGACACAAATTTCACGATTCAATTTGATTCTCATTCACAAGCTTGCGATTTGATTTGATTCCTTGCATAAAAGCATTAGCATAAAAAAAATCTAATGCTGTAAAATATACATGAGAGTCAGTTGGTACTACATTACTATAATATTGAAGGTTATAATTGACTCATTTGTTAAAATTACACTTAATTAAGTTTTTAAAATAATAAAGTTACAATTACATAATAATATTTCTACTTCAATTCATTTAAAATATATATATAAACACGATAGTGGCTGTCATAAAAACTTGATGGATTTATTCAAACATAAATTAAACATTGAAGAACAGTAAAATGTATAATTAATTTGTTATATGGTGCATATATTTAGCAAAATGCCCCTCTCTACAGTTTATTTTTCTATCTGACTAATGAGTTTATGGTCACCGAACATGTTTTTCTTAGGTAAATGTGACGTTACGTGACATTAGGCTTGTTTGAGATGCACCTCGCCTTGCCTGAAATGTAGGTGAGAGTAGGCGGCTGCAGTGAGGGGAGGAGTGAAATAAGCGCAGTCAAGACGGACAGTTCTGACCTCTCGAAGTGGAGCAAATACCAACGAGATCAAAGGCGGATATCGCGTTATTCACACTTACATGCTGTGTTGCTAATAAACATGATATAATTTCAGTTCTGTTGCTTTTATATGAAAATAAATATGATGAACAAGACACTCAAAGTGCTTGCTATTTAATTCCATACCGCCTCGCCATCTCGAGAGTTTTTGCACACGTCAGCATGACATCAGAGCAAGTCGGAGGTCAATCGGACACTTTTCTAACCGGCATGCATCTCGCGGTGATCGGTTCTGCGCAGATTTTGCTCATCTCAAACAGCTGCATTTTGCGCGTCATCAGAATCACGTGATTGCAAACAACCTATTGACGTCTTTGCGTGGAGGAAACACTGATTGAGCGAACTGGCAAGTGCTCGTCACTCTTTAGCTCCACCCACGGCGCGCCTCCAGGAGCTCGGCTGTTTTCAGAGAGAAAAGGAAAGCTGTATTTTTCTTTTATAAATACAATAAAACTAAAGACTCTTTGGAGCTATGAACGATGCTATACTACTCTATAGGTACCAGTGGCGTAACTTTGATTTGAAAAGTGGTGGGGACACCGCCCAACTCGTTTTGCTAGTTTTTTATTTAATAACCTAATTTACTTGGGGACTGGGTTTAGAGTTGGACAAACTTAATTTTTGCTTTTCAAAAATACTTCGATGTACCAGGGGCGGCCAGAGAATTTTGAACGCAGGTGCTGAGGGGGTGCTAGATCACTGACAGAGGGAGCTGGGCAATTCAGGGCTCCAGACTCATTCTTCCCACTGGTTGCTCTTTTGCTATTAACTTTCTCAGTTGGCTGCATGAGCGCGTTTTTTTTTTTTTTGCGCTACAACATGCTCTTAATCAATGCACGCTGATGAACTTTTATCGTAGTTTATAGTTATATGGAAACGAAAGTAGTTAACATTCAACCCGTTCTTTTTCATCAGTAGTATTATTTGTGATTTGAATTTTGTGAATGGGAGTTCCTCATTTGCTATGTTATAAGCTGGTCTTCGAATTCGCAATCTTGCCCGTTCTTTTTCATCAGTCGTATTATTTGTGATTTGAATTTTGTGAACAGGAGTTCCTCTTTTGACATGTTATAAGCCGGGCTTGGGATGCTTTCACTTTCGATTTCACGATCTTGTCAGGTTTTACAATTAAATATAATTGTTTGTTTTGCTTACATCTATACACCTTTCACGTTTTAAGACAAAAAAAAAAGATGGATTCATTATTTTTAATAAAAATGCACAACAACAATAAAACAGTATTCAATGACAAACTCGCCTATAAAACGTTATTAACAAAAACGAATAAGATGAGGCATGGCCTACACGCTGTATTAGGCTATATAATGACTAATAAATTACAGAACGTTTAGCAA
>NW_015552558.1:17068-17647 GCF_001515605.1 Sinocyclocheilus anshuiensis
AAAAAAGGTAATTGCGACTTTTTATCTCACAATTCTGACTTGTTTTCAACAGAATTGTGAGATATAAACTCGCAATTGCGAGATAAAAACTCGCAATTCTGACTTTTTTTCTCAGAATTGTGAGATTAACTCGCAATTGCGAGTTTATAAGTCCAATTTTGAGGGGGGGAAAGACTGATATGTTCTCAGAATTGCGAGCTTATATCTCACAATTCTGACAAAAAAAGTCAGAATTGCGTGATATAAATGCGAGTTTATATCACGCAATTCTGACTTTATTTCTCAGAATTGTCAGTTTCTCTCAATTATGAATTTTTAACTCGAAAAAACCTTCTATGGTTTAAGAAGCGGTCTTTTACTTTACTTAAGCGTGAAAACCATCAATATTCGCGTCATTTTTGCTGAGCGCACCTTCTGCAATTAATAGTAAATATAACCAAAACAGGTCATTATAATTTTTATATGAAAAATAAAATAAATATAAGGAAAACTCGCCCACGTGATTTTGTAATATTCTTTAATTTTGTAGTCCGTATGAAAAGGTGCATTTCTATTAAAGGCACGTCCATGTGGAGATGG
>NW_015552558.1:17685-17763 GCF_001515605.1 Sinocyclocheilus anshuiensis
ACTTTGCCAGAGGCAATTGCTTTATGCGCGAGCTTGAGCGCGGAATAGGCTCTAGCCTAATACGTCTGCCGTCTGCCT
>NW_015552558.1:18434-20036 GCF_001515605.1 Sinocyclocheilus anshuiensis
ACCAGCATGTTCACCTTCTCTGGTTTAAGAAGCGGTCTTTTACTTGACTTAAGCGTGAAAACCATCAATATTCGCGTCATTTTTGCTGAGCGCACCTTCTGCAATTAATAGTAAATATAACCAAAACAGGTCATTATAATTTTTATATGAAAAATAAAATAAATATAAGGAAAACTCGCCCACTTGATTTTGTAATATTCTTTAATTTTGTAGTCCGTATGAAAAGGTGCATTTCTATTAAAGGCACGTCCACGTGGAGATGGTGAGTCAGCGTCGGCATTCGGCAACCTCATCTTTGCACCCGACACTGACTCAGAAAGCACTAGTTTATTAATAAATAATTAAAATGTCTTCTTTTCCCCCGACACGTTCATAATCACTTTGCCAGTGCTTTGAGGCAATTGCTTTATGCGCGAGCTTGAGCGCGGAATAGGCTCTAGCCTAATACGTCTGCCTATAGCCTATATTGAAGTATGGCGCTTATAAATTATATATTTAATAATTAATATATTATTATATTAATCAATTTAATATAACGTGCGACTAGTTGACTAGAAAAATCTTTAGTAGAGGGCAGGCCTATACTTAGCACAAGGAAGCTCTCCATTTTTTCTCCATGACATTACGAAAAGTGCGACAGCTGCAAATCACATCGTTATTGCACTGCACGAGTTATGCATGCGTAAGGAGACAAATGTTTTTTTTATTTTTGTTTGTTTTTTATCACCCTAATTAGATTATGAAGAATGATTTGTTGATCTTGTTTTCCCTTTTAATAGCCTACATAGCCTGCCTTCCGCAATATATTTTTCAATTACTTTCAAAAAGTGGTAGGGATTAGTGGAGTGGAATTACTCAGGATCGAGATTGGGTGAAACTGTGTGTTGTGTCCCCTGTTTCTGTAAGGGGGAGGAGCCCCGTTCGAACACGTTTGAGCAGTGAGCATGCGATGTTTGAAGATTCCGGCTGATGATGCACACGATGGATCTGTATGGTGAGTGTGTTAACTTCTATATCTTTATCTTTCTGGGAAAATTGATTATCCAAAAGACCGGTCCGATGACAGCGTTACTGTAGTTAAAGCTAAAGTAACGTTAGTCTTAATGTGCCGATCTACGGTTTTTCCCCTGCAGGTGTTGTGTAATTTTCTGTTCCTGTGAAAAACTGTTCCAGTGGATGGAGTTGACATGAATAGTCATTAGTTTCCCTGTTGTGGGCGTGTCCTTGAAACAACATGCAAACGAATGGACCTGAAAATATTAGTGCACGCTCCTCAAATCGCTACTTGTTTAATGGATTATTTTGAACAGGTAATGAAGTTTCAGTGTTACACATTAATTATCATTAACTGCAACAGTGCCAAAACAATGCATATTTGTGTAATATGATAAATAGTCTGTAACATGTTTTGCTTGATTGATTACAGGCACAGGTATCTGTGGCCTAATAAAAATGGTGTGAGCATTCTGTCATTATTTCTTTCTTTCTTTTTTAAATAACCAGTTTTAACCAGGCTCCACAGCCCCATCAGTATCTTTTTTTTAATTATTATGAATATCAGAATTATAATTAATGTCACACTAAATGCACATTTACTTCTGT
>NW_015552558.1:21175-39180 GCF_001515605.1 Sinocyclocheilus anshuiensis
GTGGAATTACTCAGGATCGAGATTGGGTGAAACTGTGTGTTGTGTCCCCTGTTTCTGTAAGGGGGAGGAGCCCCGTTCGAACACGTTTGAGCAGTGAGCATGCGATGTTTGAAGATTCCGGCTGATGATGCACACGATGGATCTGTATGGTGAGTGTGTTAACTTCTATATCTTTATCTTTCTGGGAAAATTGATTATCCAAAAGACCGGTCCGATGACAGCGTTACTGTAGTTAAAGCTAAAGTAACGTTAGTCTTAATGTGCCGATCTACGGTTTTTCCCCTGCAGGTGTTGTGTAATTTTCTGTTCCTGTGAAAAACTGTTCCAGTGGATGGAGTTGACATGAATAGTCATTAGTTTCCCTGTTGTGGGCGTGTCCTTGAAACAACATGCAAACGAATGGACCTGAAAATATTAGTGCACGCTCCTCAAATCGCTACTTGTTTAATGGATTATTTTGAACAGGTAATGAAGTTTCAGTGTTACACATTAATTATCATTAACTGCAACAGTGCCAAAACAATGCATATTTGTGTAATATGATAAATAGTCTGTAACATGTTTTGCTTGATTGATTACAGGCACAGGTATCTGTGGCCTAATAAAAATGGTGTGAGCATTCTGTCATTATTTCTTTCTTTCTTTTTTAAATAACCAGTTTTAACCAGGCTCCACAGCCCCATCAGTATCTTTTTTTTAATTATTATGAATATCAGAATTATAATTAATGTCACACTAAATGCACATTTACTTCTGTGACATATTTTCTCCTATTATTATTATTATTATTATTATTATTATATTTTATGTTGTTTTTTTTTAAACATCAAAATCTTTCCACATAAGCCTGTTTTGGAATCACCAGTCTCCAATAACTAATAGATTATAATATATTGAAGGTAGAAGTCCACCCAAAAATGACAATTTTGTCATAATTTACTCACCCATTTGAACACATGAGCAAAAAAAAAAAAACACTGAAGGAGTCATACAACATTGAAACAACATGAGAGTAAGTTAATTTTTATATTTAAATGAACTGTCTCTTTGAAATGGACTTACAAAGTATGTCATATTAGCATATCACATTTTTCTTTATTGTATTTAGTTAACAGTCAAATACAGAGCTTAACAGTTTAGAGAATCTGAGAAAGAACTACTAATAAATATTATAATAATAAATATCATATATAAGCATACATTGTGTGTTCTTTGACCATATGTTGCACTGAAAAACAACCTCATCATGTCATATGTTTAAGAATTGTGTGTGCAAAACATCCAAAATGTCATGATCCATTGTGTTAATAATGTTTAACATTTGAACATCTTATTCAAAATAATTTTTCACATTTTACAACTATTACATACAATGGAAACCCCAAATGTTTTTGTCAGCCAAACTCTGTTCTCCTGTCTCCTCCCGAGAGTAATATTCTCTGAGATTAATTAAAGTTAATATTTCAATAATTTAACAACACACTTTAATGTTCACAGTTCTCTGATGTGGGTTAATAGTAACATGACATGCAGGTTAACAAATAACATGTTATCTTTTTAGTAAGTGTTTTATTTTTATTGTTTAAAATTATACTAAAAAAATTATATTGTAGATCACATAAATATTAGTTACATTCATTAAATGTTACTATGACAAGTACAGAAGTAATTGCTTTATGAATATAACTCAAATTGAAAAGACAAGGAAAGTTGTGTGAAAGTATGCATGTGGAATGAAGCAATGCAAAATTAAGTGAGTGTCTGGTGTCTGAGATATTTATTAAAACAGGGCCTCGGCACTCGATGAGAACAGCCTCCATGTATGTCCAGTTCATACAATGATCAACTACTGTACCAGTGACTTCAGCTCTCTCATCCAATCTGAAACAGACAGTGACTTTCCATTATGATGAATATATGTGGAAACATCACAAAAGCAAATCAAAGCCATATTATAACATTGGTGTTGATGACGTATGATTTCTTATCCAAATTTAAAAATAATATTCTTGGAGTAGCTGCTGCCTTATGTCCAAGAAGACTGCATCAGAACAATGCTTTAAGGTTTATGCACTGTATTAGCCTTTATAATCAATTACAAATTATAATGATTACAATATTAACATTGTAACTACAAGAAAAAATGTTCTCAGTATGTATGTAGCTAACAGAAACACTAGCTATATACAAAATAAACAAGATATTATATATTTGTTTCAAGCATTGTAGTGAACACACTGCAGTAATAGTCACCAGTAACTACAGGCTAATCAAACTATTCAAACAACAATTAATGCCCCACAAATTGAAATGTATAAAAAGCTAAACACGTCCAAAAATAAGAAACTATATTACCCAAGGTAATACTCACAGGAACAGAATATTACACAACACTAGACTTCCGGCAAGATGGCGCACTGAAAAGTCACATTTATTACGTGCTCTCACATTCAATCCCGAGTTTGTTCAGTTTGACAAGTTATATTCCATCATCACCTGCTAATTTCATAAATTAAACATACTCCAAGCTGTTGAAATTATGATTGATGTGGAGGAGCATTGTTACACTATGGATATAACCGTAGGTTCAAGCAAAAGGGAACGAGGTACTGACTCTGACCCACCCACAACATGTAAACCCCAGAAAGGAAAAAAAAACAAAAAGCTGACAGTGAGGAAAATTAAGTGTCCAATTCGGCTATACTGGATGCGATCAAATCACTAGGAACCAAGGTAGATGTTCAGCATGAGGAAATAAGCATGCAAATGAAGCAACACAGTGTGATGATTGCGAGCGTCGCCAAATCCGTCCAAGTAAATGCAAAAGAGTTAAAAGAATGCAAAGACAAAATTAAAATGATGGAGAAGCAAATTGAAACACTCACTGAAGTCAATAATGATCTGAAAGTTCGTGTGTTGGAAGAGGAACGGTACAAAAGGAGGTGGTGTTTTCGCATAAAAGGTCTCAAGGAGAACTCCAGTGAACAAATAAGAGAGGATGTGATTCAACTTCTTGGCAAGGTAACGCCTGAGTTTGCTGCTACCATGTCGGAGGCTGTGGATGTCGTGCATCGGGTGGGAAGGAAGGAGGCCAGTTGTCCCAGAGAGGTGATCATTCTCTTCGCCCGCAGGATGGTCCGCGATGAAACATGGAAAAGAACCAAGACGTCTTCAGTATGCAAGGAAGCTGGCATCCGCTTTGCGGAGGATTTGACGACGGAAGATAGACCTTTGAGACGTGAGTTATGGCCAAGAATCGAACAAGCCAGAAAGGAAGGCAAAGCAGCTGGCTTTAGAGGCCCATTTGGGTACATCGAGGGTAAAGTCAAAAATCACACTGTTTGTTTTTACAAGAAACTCATTCAGAGTCGGCAGATGCTGCCTTTTGGAAAAAAACAGTGGGGGGATGACATGCTATTCAGTCATGGGTCAAGTCAATCTGCAGGTGTCGCTGTTTGCATGAATAAATGCCCTGGTAAAATTATCACTTACAAGGCTGATATAGATGGTCATTGGCTTGCAGTAGTTTTACAATTACACAAAATATTTTTCATCTTGGTTAATGTGTATGGATATAATGTCCGCACCCAGAATAACGATCTTCTGGAGACAGTAACAGATGTCATAAATGACCTCAAAGCTAGATATCCTACAGAATATGTTTTAATTGGTGGCGATTTTAACATGACACCAGACGAATTTATGTATAGTGTAGAAATAGATGATCCAAAAAATATGAAATTTCCCTCCCCCAATCAATTCTCAATTGGAAACAGTAACAATGAACAAGATAAACTAGAAATTCATTTTGATGATCTCCTTGTCCAAGGGGTCCAGAAGGACCGGAGCCGCAAGGTTAAAAAACAAAAGAAGAAAGAACAACGCAGAGGGAAACAGGACAGAGCATCAGCTGGAACATCAGGGGATCATTTTTAGAATAAGGAAAATAATCCAATTACTTAGGAAACAGGAAGTTCTGAATAAGAAACCCTGCAAACATGTCCTTGCGGGGCCCATGCAAGCTTTTTGTGGGCACAGTGGGCTAAGGGCCAGCCCACACCAAACCTAAACAGGCCCAGTGCGGGCTTGCCCAGGTGAGGCCCACAGCTTTGGGCTCACCGCAGGCTCTCTGTGAGCAGCCCACACACTGGGCCAGACATGAGCCTGTTTTTTGTGAATTTGTGGGCAGTTTTCTTCCTTACTACTAGGGATGCTAGGGTGTTTTAGGTTTCCTTAAGTAAAGCCATGTGGTAGAGAGAGTTAACAATAGCAAGCAGCAGTAGCCAGCATGGCTCACCTGCTGAAAACATTGTGCTCAAGCCCAGTCTATTTAAAAATGTATATTGCTAATGTTTTTTGCAGATATTGTACATGTATGTATGTATGTCCTATGTTTGGATTGATGCTAAGAATTTAAGACAGTGTATTTGTATGCATTTTAGAAGGACTCTGTAAGGAAATTCAGCTCTTTTGAGAGGGGAATCGAATCTGAAGATTCAAAATCCACCTGATTGAACTGATTCCAAATTTGATAGTTTACACTTTATCAACTGTTCGTCCAGCGAGACGTTAACATCAGTATATCTTAACAATTTGGATATTTGTATTATCCCTGGCCACAAGTTAATACATGCTAGTGATAATTTATAAGCTATGAGCTAGGTAGCAAAATCTGGGCAAAGTTTAACTTTAAATACACAACACAAGACAATAATTATTTATAATGAAACATGAATTTATTTGAGCTACTCTATAGATTACATGGTAGTAAACTAATGAAAACACACACACACACACACACACAGTTCGAAGGATGAGAGGTAACGGAGTTCTGAGGAAGTCCCAAAAGTCTAGTAAGTTATTCGTTCTTAGATCGCACCAAGAAAATCACAAAAGCAGAGATTTGGCTTATCTTTAGTTGCTTAAGATCAATTCAGCACCAGTTTTCCAGCTAGTAAGGAGACCTTGTTTTACCTGCGTTTGAGTTGAGAGCTGAGAGGGGGTTTCCTCGTTGGCTCGTCCCAGGGAATCCCGGAGCCTCTGATTGGTTGCCGATCTGTCATTTGGATGACGTCTTTTTGGGAGAGCCCTCGTGGTGAAGGGGCGTTGCTTGGTTATGGAGAAGCCTCGAAGTTCGTCTGAGAGAGTCTGAGTTTGCAAGACTTTGAGTTCTGCAGAGTTACGAAGCTTCAACGGAGTCTTTGTGTTCTGGATGACCTGATCGCTTGATGGTGCAGCGTGTGAGCGCCAGTTGGAGCGCGATTAACATGAAGGCGAAAGAGCGCGAGAGCGAAAGAGCGCTGATCTGTTCAGGTTCTATAAAGTGTTGTAATCATTCGTATGGTTCCGAAAATCAATGTTTCATTCACACCAAGATATTGCAAATAAAACAAGCTTTCATTCAAGCTCAAATATTGGGTATCTGGCATACACGTTAATAACATTATCTACTAAAAAAGGGTTATAAAGCATTGATTAAACTTCATAGGTTACAATAAACACATCGAGCATATATAAGACATAACACACAGGGCTGGACAATAATTCAATATCAATATGTATCGCGATATAATTTTTTTCAATAACGGTGATATGATTTTTAAACACATTTCCGATATTTCGATATACATGACCAGTTTCCCATACATTGATTTATTTGTGCCGTTTGACTTCGTTGAATAAACATGAGCACTGCACGTTTCAAAATCATAACACGGCGCGGGTGTTTTATATGAATGTATCTCTGAAGGGAACCGACTGTCTTCAGAAAAGTTTCGATGGCATTTAGATAAATAGTGTTCATATCGATATCGGAATTATATCGTATCGACCGAAATTAAGAAATATATCGTGATATCAATTTTGGCCATATCGTCCAGCCCTAATAACACATATTATTTGCAAATATAGTTGCCCTTTTTCTACTTTTAAATTATTTTTTAAATGATTGTCTGTTGCAAATCGTCCATGTGAGTGTTCTATGTTCCTTTGTCTGTAAAAGAAGAAATGCGCGTTTTCATGCGGTGTAGACCTGCTATTCTTCTCGCTCAGACGTGGAGTTGTAAAATGGTCTCTTTTGTTGATCCGACTATCAATTTATGCGTTAAATCGTCACGAGTATCACAGGCCATCTGTTGCTGGAGTTAGACGTTATCACTGTCTTAGTGTTTTGCAGGCCTGGAGATTGTTCCTGTAAATCATCCCTTTCCGGGGTTCCTCCCATGGATGTGAGCGAAGTGATCATGAGTGACAATCATCCCTTTGTAGTTTAAGTCATTCCAGACGGGGAAAAGTTCTCTCTTCCTCCTGATTGGACTAAGTCTACCATTGCTTTAGGGCTCTCTTGAGGAGATAAGCGGAGCAGGACGGAAAACTGAGACAATTGGATGCCTGAGCTTGCCATGGATCAGTTTTATGACTTGCAAATGGTTAGGAGGGTGAATCTTTAGATGTCTCTGGAATGTAGAGTTTCAACAGCTCAAGTTGGTGATTCAAGGGTTTATTCATGTCTGTTCGACAGAGATCCTACAACTCTTTATTGGTGAGGTTACCACATTATGGTCCAGTTTGAATATGGATTAAACATTCTTTTTGATGTGAGACCATAGTCTGGACTATTTTTGACTGTTTCCGGTTAGGAAGAGTCTGGTGTTTGAGAGCTGTGGCGTGTTTTAATTACAAGAGGTTGGATTATTCATTTGCTATCAGCCAACTTCAGCTACACTCTAAAAAATGCTGGGTTGTTTCAACCCAACTTTGGGTCAAATATGGAGTTGGGTTGAAACAACCCAGCATTTTTTAGAGTGTATGGACAGTGTTTGGACATTGATGTACTACAAATAAGACTTTCGCACACCTTTCACATGACGAAATCCTACAATCTTATATTGCTTTGATTTTTGTACTTTTGTGTATTTACATTTTTGGCTATATGTAGCTGTATTAACCTGAACTGAATGTTTTCTATTTTGCATTTAATAAATCCATTGATTTGAAATCCCTTTGACTGCTGTACATTTTTGACAATATAGCCATTAGTTATGTGGTGTCTGCATCCATTTCAGATGTATAATAACTGTTTTTCCCAAAGACTTAAGTTGTAGTAGCTGGAAAGTATTTAAAGTGAACCATATGTATGGTTATAGATCAGGGGTGCATCCTGTTCCTGGAGATCTACCTTCCTACAGAGTTCAGTTCCAACCCTGATTAAACAAACCTGTCTGTAATTATCAAGTGCTCCTTCAGATCCTAATTAGTTGGTTCAGATGTGTTTGATCAGGACCAGGGTTCTTCTTCGTCTTGCTTTATGTCAGATCGCAGACTTATAAGTGCATTACCGCCACCTATCTCTCAAATGGGGTTGGGCACCCCTGTTGTAGATTAATAGTGTGGGCTAAGTGAGGGCTGCCCATGCAGGGCCATCATTTAGGGGCCAACGTTTTGCCAATGAGCAAAATCTCAGAGGCCCTGCGCTGGCAGCCTGCTGGGGGCCCTTAGTCTAGCCCTAAGTGGGCCCGTAAAGGGCCAGTGCCGGCTTGTTTGCAGGGAAATTATGAGATTGTTAAAGGAAATGATTAATTTGACCAATTTTAATTTGGAGTTACAATCTTTAGTAAATGATCTTAAAACTTTGAGATTACAGACTTCTGCTCTAACATCTGAAAAGTTTTAGAGGCAGTTTTAAGATGTACATCCTGCTAGAATGCAAACGGGTGTTGCTCAACAGTTAAAACTGCCACGTATGTGTATCTTGTGTATGCTGTACAACGGTTCTGCATGGAGATGCATTTTTCAACATATACTGTTGCGAGATGGAACTTCTTTCTAAATTTTGTGTTATACTATGTTTTTATCTTATCTCAAGAAATGTTACTATGTAGTTTAGAAACTGCTATTTGCCTGGCCTATGCCTTTAATATATTGTAATTGTTTAGATTAAAGTAGAGATAGATTAGCTTGCTTCTCTGAAAAGATGCTGCAATTATTCCATTTGAACTTATGATACTGTGAGTTTGCTAACTTTGGTAAAGGTCGCACATCCTGGCTTAGGTAACTATAGCAACCTAGGTTTCTGCTTACAAAGAGTTAAGTGTGGGTGTTTGTGTTCACTATGTATATGACAAATATGGAAGTACGGAAAGAGGAGACGTATTGTATTAATGCAAATCTTATGCTTGACTATAAAATGCTATGTTTGGAACACATTCATGCCGCAATTCGAGGTGAAGACTTCTCGCTGTTACTTTTGATTTTAATACTTATGAGTTATTGTTTTTAATAAAATTAAACCATTTCCATTTTCTTTTAACAATACAGATTGTTATACGAAACCACAACCATTTTCTTTTAACAATACAGATTGTGTCAAAGCAACTGTTAGGAATTAGGAAAATATTGTGTCAAAAATGCAAAATGATAATAGTAAACAATCAATTTTCAGTTAAAGGCAGTTCATCATTGAATTCAGTGATGTCACCATCCAACTCAGTTCAGTTTAAATAGTGTCTGTGCAATCAAGTCGACGATATCGCTGGAAATTAAGTGTCCCCAACTAAGCAAGCCAGAGGCGAGGCGACAGCGGCAAGGAACCAAAACTCCATCGGTGATAGAATGGAGAAAAAAACTTTGGGAGAAACCAGGCTCAGTCGGGGGGCCAGAGAGCATAGGTCGTAATTTAGATATATTTTTGAGATTTTTAGGAGTTTTTAGGTCCTATAATTAACACCTCTGTTTTTTCAGAATTTAGCAGTAAGAAATTACTCGTCATCCAGTTTTTTATATCGACTATGCATTCCATTAGTTTTTCAAATTGGTATGTTACGCCGGGACGCAAAGAAATATAGAGCTGAGTATCATCAGCATAACAGTGAAAGCTAACACCATGTTTCCTGATGATATCTCCCAAGGGTAACATGTAAAGCGTGAAAAGTAACGGCCCTAGTACTGAGCCTTGAGGTATTTCATACTGCACTTGTGATCACTACCCTCGATGGCGGGGTGACTAGGGGGTGCGTCGACATTCCCCAGGTGGAGAGAGCGATTGCGGTGCACCTGTGCCCGCAAAACTCTGCCACTTGGAGGAATTGTCCGCGTCTCCCGTCCAAAGCCTATAAGCTGTCGGCGGCTTTCGCTACCAAAGCTTACAGTGCTGCAGGCCAAGCTGCCTCTGCCCTGCATGCCATGGCAATCCTGCAAGCTCACCAAGCCAAGGCCTTAACAAATGCACGAGGGTAGTACCGGTCCGAGGTTGATGCAGGAGTTGCGTACGGCGACTGACTTCGCCCTCTGGGCAACGGAAGTCACGACGCGGTCCCTCGGGAAGGTGATGTCCACTCTGGTGGTCCAGGAGTGCCATCTCTGGCTCAGCCTAGTTGAGATGAGAGACGTTGACAAAGTGCACTTTCTTGACGCTCCCATCTCCTAGGCTGGCCTGTGCGGCGACGCTGTTGAGGGCTGTGCCCAGCAGTTCTCAGCAGTACAACAAGCAGACTGAGCCCATACAGCACATCTTGCCCCGACGTGATCCTCCATCTGTCACCGTTTCATCGCGGGCCGTGTCTCAGCCTGCTCGTCGCCATGGGCGCCCTCCTGCGTCCTCCACACCTGAGACATCATCGAGGCTAGCGGGTCGAGCCCCACGCAGGAGAGCGGCACCCCTGTGTCGCATCCGGCCGCTAGATTCTCTAGCTTGCAACCCGGAGTTGTGGGAGACTGCTCTTCTGGAGGTGCTGAGGACAGCACCGCTCCTTTCCCCGGAGGAGGGCTGGGCGGGGAGGGCGGGGAATCTTTTTCTTTCTGTTCTGCCATTGGCTCGTTGGCCAGCGGTAACCACATTGTCAAAGAAAGAGCAGTTTCCTTTTCCTCTGGGTTGCTAGGCTCGTGGGTTGACAGTGAGCGAAGCACCGCTTCACTCTCACCCACGACGCCCCCTATCGCCAGTGGCCAAGAGGTCGTGGTTCGGAGACGCAACACCTCTCCACGCTTCTCTGGCCAGTCCCTCCGGGGACACGGGGAGTTTTGCTGTGATTACTCAGAATGCAATGCCTTCTGGGCCACCCAGCACAACTCCCCATCGCTGCACCACTGTGGGTATGTTGACTGTCCCTTTGGTGCCACTCGTACGGAGTTTGGGAGCGTGGCTTGCGTTTCCCAACCCGTCCTGCTGGCTCATTCGGACGGTTCGAGTCGGCTACGCAATTCAGTCTGCCAGGTGACCTCCCAAGTTCTATGGCATTCTCGAGACTTCGGTGGCAGTCCGAGACGCCTCTGTTTTGCATGAGGAGATTGCTGTCCTGTTGGCCAAGGATGCAATCGAGCCGGTCCCTCCAGCCGAGATGAGGAAGGGGTTTTTCAGCCCTTACTTCATCGTACCCAAGAAAAGCGGTGGCCTTCGACCTATCTTGGATCTGCGAGTCTTGAATCGGGCCCTTCACAAGCTCCCGGTCAAGATGCTGACGCAGAAACGTATTATCAAATGTGTTTAATCCCAGGATTGGTTTGCAGCGATCGACCTGAAGGATGCGTACTTTCATGTCTCGATACTTCCTCGTCACAGACCGTTCCTACGGTTTGTGTTCGAGGGTCGGGTGTGGCAAGATCCTCCCCTTTGGCTCCCTGTCCCCCCACGTCTTCACGAAAGTCGCGGAGGGCGCCCTTGCCCCACTATGGGAAGTGGGCATCAGGATCCTCAACTATCTCGGCGACTGGCTCATTATGGCCAGGTCGCGAGAGGAGTTGTGCGATCGGCACCTCAGTCAGTTGGGGCTTCAGGTCAACCGCAAGCTCTCCCCTGTGCAGAGAATCACTTATCTTGGTATGGAGTTAGACTCGGTGAGTATGATGGCACGTCTCACCAACGAACGTGCCCAGTCGGTGCTGAACTGCCTGAGTTCCTTCAGAGGCAGAACAGTGGTACCACTGAAACATTTTCAGAGGCTCCTGGGGCATATGGCATCCGCAACCACAGTCACGCCGCTCGGATTGCTTCATATGAGACCACTTCAGCACTGGTTACACTCTCGAGTCCCAAGATGGGCATGGCATGGCGGTACACATGGTGTCACCATCACACCGATGTGTCGCCACCTATTCAGCCCCTAGTCGGACCTTGCTTTTCTACGGGCCAGGGTACCCTTAGAACAAGTGTCCAGGCATGTCGTTGTCACGACGTTGAATACGGGCTGGGGCGCTACGTGCAACGGGCAGGCAACTTCGGGGTCCTGGACAGGACCTCGACTGCTTTGGCACATTAACTGTCTGGAGTTGTTGGCAGTGCATCTAGCCTTGCGGAAGTTCCGGCCGCTGCTGCTGGACAAGCACGTGTTAGTCCGAACGGATAACACTGCGGCTGTTTTGTACATCGACCGCCAGGGTGGTCTACGATCACGTCACATGTCTCAACTCGCCCGCCATCTCCTCCTCTGGAGTCAGACACAGCTCAAATCGCTGCGTGCCGTCTACATTCCGGAGGAGCTCAATCGTGCGGCCGACGCGCTCTCATGACAGCTCACTTTCCCTGGAGAATGGCGACTCCATCCCCAGACAGTTCAGCTGATCTGGAGTAGATTCGGGGAAGCTCAGGTGGACCTGTTTGCTTCCCACGAGTCCTCCCACTGCCAGTTGTACTATTCCCTGGCCCAGGCCCCCCTGGGCACAGATGCACTGGCACACAGCTGGTCCCGGGCTCTACGCAAGTATGCGTTTCCCCCAGTGAGCCTGCTCGCACAGACACTGTGCAAGGTCAGGGAGGACGAGGAACAGGTCCTGTTGGTTGCGCCTTACTGGCCCACCCGGACCTGGTTTTCGGAACTCATGCTCCTCGTGACAGCCCCTCCCTGGCGCATTCCCCTGAGGAGGGAACTCCTTTCTCAGGGGCTGGGCACCATATGGCACGATCTCCAGATCTCTGGAACCCTCCATGTGTGGCTTCTGGATGGGACGTGGCAGACCTAAGTGACCTACCACCAGTGGTGGTAGACACTATCACTCAGGTTAGAGCTCCCTCTACGAGGCATGCCTATGCTTTGAAGTGGAGTCTGTTCACGAATTGGTGTTCTTGTCACCGAGAAGTCCCCGGAGATGCTCTATTAGAGTCGTGCTTTCTTTCCTGCAAGAAAGGTTGGAGCGTAGGCTGTCACCCTCCACCTTGAAAGTGTATGTCGCTGCTATCGCAGCACATCATGATGCAGTGGACGGCCGGTCCCTGGGAAAGCATGACGTTAGGTTCCTGAGGAGTGCCAGAAGGTTGAATCCTTCTAGGACACCTCTAATACCCTCCTGGGATCTCTCTATTGTCCTGGCTGGGCTTCAGAGGGGTCCCTTTGAGCCGCTTGATTCAGTTGAGCGAAAGTTCCTGTCTCTTAAGAAAGCGCTCCTGATCGCGCTCACTTCCATCAAGCGGGTCGGGGACCTCCAAGCATTTTCGTTAAGTGAAGAGTGCCTTGTGTTTGGGCCGGCCTACTCTCATGTTATCCTGAGACCCCGGCCTGGATACGTGCCCAAGGTTCCCACCACTCCCTTCCGAGACCAGGTGGTGAACCTGCAAGCGCTGGCCCCGGAGGAGGCAGATTCAGCCTTGGCGTTGCTGTGTCCCATAAGAGCACTACGCATATACGTGGACTGCACCCAGAGCTTCAGAAGCTCTGAGCAGCTCCTTGTCTGCTTTAGAGTCGTGCTTTCTTTCCTGCAAGAAAGGTTGGAGCGTAGGCTGTCACCCTCCACCTTGAAAGTGTATGTCGCTGCTATCGCAGCACATCATGATGCAGTGGACGGCCGGTCCCTGGGAAAGCATGACGTTAGGTTCCTGAGGAGTGCCAGAAGGTTGAATCCTTCTAGGACACCTCTAATACCCTCCTGGGATCTCTCTATTGTCCTGGCTGGACTTCAGAGGGGTCCCTTTGAGCCGCTTGATTCAGTTGAGCGAAAGTTCCTGTCTCTTAAGAAAGCGCTCCTGATCGCGCTCACTTCCATCAAGCGGGTCGGGGACCTCCAAGCATTTTCGTTAAGTGAAGAGTGCCTTGTGTTTGGGCCGGCCTACTCTCATGTTATCCTGAGACCCCGGCCTGGATACGTGCCCAAGGTTCCCACCACTCCCTTCCGAGGTCAGGTGGTGAATCTGCAAGCATTGCCCCCGGAGGAGGCAGATCCAGGCTTGGCGTTGCTGTGTCCCGTAAGAGTGTTAGGCATATACGTGAACCGCACCCAGAGTTTCAGAAGCTCTGAGCAGCTCCTTGTCTGCTTTTGAGGCCAGCAGAAAGGGAAGGCTGTCTCCAAGCAGAGATTGGCCCACTGGAAGGTGGATGCCATCGCCTTGGCGTACCAATCCCAAGGTGCCCCCTGGGGGTGAGAGCCCACTCCACTCAGAGTGTTGCCTCCTCTTGGGTCTGGCGCATGGCGCCTCTCTGGCAGATGTAACCCAGGTTACTAATGGGTAGTAGCAGAGACAGAATAATAGAGCAAAAAATAACATCAAAAGGTTGAAAAGTGCTGCCAGAAAAAAATATAAACCTGTGATTAATAAATTATTTAGGAACATATATAAATGTAAAATATTGAGGACTATAATCGCATCCAATGAAATCGCGTTTTGAATGACGTCATTAAGTCTTCCGCTATCGCGGCATTTTTACAATGCAGTGCGTTCCAGATCTTTCTTTTCTCCGTGAACTTGAGATGAGAGTAGATGTCCGTCGCTGCTCCGGGAGATTCAGTGCTTCAGAATTGAATATAAAATACGTAAGACCCATTTCATGTGTCTCTAAAACATTTCACATCGATTATATAAAACTAAGCACTTGTGTAACAGCAGAACCTATTTGATTTATCTCGTGTAATGCTCTAAACGCATGTTAACAACACAATTTTAGCTTTATCATAATGCTAATATGATTTGTGTCATATATATGTTTCTAACGAAGGATTGAGAGAAAAGCAAAGAGTGTCTGAGAGTGACATCTTCAAACGTGGACCATCGGGAGTTTCCTGGTTCTTCATATGTATAATTGAATGAGTTTCCTTGGTGAGTTGATGTGGTTTTCATTTATTTTCATTACAATATGGTTCAAAGTCTTGTTAAAAAGGTGTTTCATAAATTAACCATTTATTTGGTGTAGTATAAATGATGAAAACAGACAAAAAAACTAAAATAGAGACAAAAATAATGGTAATTTCGGTGACATGCCAACATTAACATGCTTTGTGTGTTAAACAAGGTAATTATATAAGCGATTGCATAGAAATGAAGTGGGATGCTTTTATTGTAAAAAAAAGAATGCCAAATAAGGGAAAAAAATCACACAAAGAAATGGCATATGAATGGATATTAATTGTTTATTTAAAATTGTGTTAAACTGAATTAATGCATACATTGTAAAGTGCTAATTGTTCTTTTGGCCTTGTGTCTCCAAGGCCAGGTTTTTGTTTTCTCCTTGTTTTTGTCCCATGTGATGTTCTGTTGATGTTCAGCTGCTGAATGTGGTCTGCTTTGGATGTGAACCGAGAGAAGTGTGAACCCTTCCTGGATTGTGAACTGTCTCAACTCTCTTCGGTGTGCGTAACGGTGGAGTTGGACTGGCGATCCACCCATTAACTGGATCCTTTGAACATTCCTGTTTTGAAAGAACACAGAAACTGAACTTATTCATTTTTGAATGGTAAGAGTGGAATTTCATATCACTTTTCCTTTTTCGGCATAGACATTAGAGACTGCGAATTTAATCAATTCCTGGTTTCCTGGACCGAATTTATGATCTGACTGGTTTTCCAAAGAATCATTCTGAGTGTTCATTACGAGCATTGGACTCTTGTTTAATTTTGACGTGTTCAGAGTGAATGTAATTCTGTTTTATTGGGCGTTTATTCTTTCTGAAATTTGGCTGAGGTTTTATGGGTAAATGTTCAAAGTGTTGAATAACTGAACTAAGATCAAATTTAAGAACAAATCAGTTAAAGAAGGGAAATATCAACTTACCTTGACGAGTGATATTGCCATAAAGCCCTGTAAGGAAAGAAAGGGTACAAATCCTCACTATTGAATGCAAACTAAACTGGGGTCATTGTACACCGGGTGTGAGATACAATTTATTTATTTTTTCTGAGGTCTTTGTTGAAATATAATCTTTTTCTTGTTCTTACCTCAAACCTTGTCTGAGTCTGTTCACTGCTGCTGCATCATCTCTCTCCTTGGACGAACCGAATCTTTTGAGCCCACTGGTCCATTGTCAGAGTTTACGCATGTAACGGGTTACACAGACATCTGTTGAGCTGCGGGCTGGGCTACACCTAACACCTTCGTGAGGTTTTACAACCTTCGTGTAGAGCCTAATTGGCGGGAAGATCTGGCTCGGTGTCATGCTTGCTGCGCCATTCCCCCTCACATGGGGATGCAAGCGCCTTTTTTCTCCCAGTAGAGTTCCCCCTGGTCGAGCATCCTCCAGCACCCCCGGTAGTCAGACTTGGCGGAGCAGTCTGACGCCAGGCCCAGTACTGGTGTTAGCATGCCCAGAGTCCCGGCCAGCCCCTATACTTGGCTAGGTGTCCATTTGGCTTGATTCCCTATGGGTAATCCCATATGTGTATTCTTTCACGGTAAGTTTTCCCTCTCGGTAAACCCGTGTTTTCCCTTGACAGACCTGCTCTCTTCTGGCAGTTGTTTCATCCCTACTCTAAGGTAGGACCTGCCTCAGAGACCCATTTCATATGTAGTACTGCCCCCTGGGTCAGTCCATATCAGTATCTCCACATGTCACCTCCGTACGGGTATGATGTGGTCTCCGTAGCGACCTTTTCCTTTAAGGCTCGCTTCCCCATCGTTCTGACAGGCTGAAAGAACAAATAGGAAAGATTTGATGCAATCTTTCACTGAAGGTTGAAATTCCTTCCAAAAACTTTTTGTGGACGGAACAGCAGCATGGCCTTCTCCAGCAGCGATGTACTCACCGTTGGTCCCCTTCGGTACCAAGGTCAGTGAATTTGCGCTGGGGCTTTGGGAAGGCTACGACCTTAGCGTAGCTTTTGTGGCACGCCATGGCTTGTTAACAATTGCAGCGCCACAGGGTTGTGACGGTGTTCAGGTTGTGGTGTTTTCCATGGACCCCATATGTCGGTCGACATAACTCGTAGTGACCGACAGATAGGGAACGTCTCGGTTACGTACATACCCCTCGTTCCCTGATGGAGGGAACGGAGACGTTATGTCCCCATGCCACAACCTTGAACCATTCGCTGTTGCCAGGACACGTTCTCGGCTCCTCAGCTTAAAACCTGAAGAGTGGATGCACCTGTCGCCTATTTATATCCGTATGCACGGGGAGTGGCTCAAGTATGCAAAATCCACTAGCCAATTTTCATTGGTGTATTCTCTTAAATTCAGAGATGATTGGCCTCCCAAGTGAGACCCCATATGTCGTTCGACATAACGTCTCTATTCCCTCCATCAGGGAACGAGGGTTACGTACGTAACCGAGATGTTCCATCCTATATCTACTCCAGTAAAGGAGGTAGAGATGGATTTTCCAAAGTTAGAGTGTTTGACGAATTTGGGGGCGAAATCAGAAACATACCCACAAAGAATTGGGACGCCCTAAATTAAGTTAATACGGGAGAAGGATCTGAGAGAGGATCCGTAGCTCCTAGTTTTGTACCCCGTAAAGAGGGGGACGGACGCACTCTAGATCCTAGTGCTCCACAGCCTGAAAACCCCGAAAGCCCAGATGATGAGTTTTCGTCAGAGAGCAAAGAACCGCTTAGGATATATTTTGGGAAACACTGAAAAAAGTGCAACTGCCTTGTCATTACTCTAAAGCACATTTTATACTTGATCCAACTTAAATAATTTACTTTTCTGTCTTGTCATTGAGTTAAAGTAAATTATTTACTTAATTGGATGTAAAAGTTTTGTTGGTGTAATTTAAACTTTGCTACACATCAAATCAATAATTTTGCATTCTGTGAAAACCACATGACCACTGATGTCATCGAGGTTGGGTTTGAGAATTTTCTGATCGACGGCCATCTTGTTTTCCCGCATCAAGACTGCGGCTGACACGCAATTCCACAATATCGGTGAGTAATTATACAAATAAGCTTGAATTTACTGTTACTACAGTTGATATATATGTATATGATGATTAACTGTTTAATGGGTGTGTTTTGTCACATGTACATGGGGTGGCATGTACATACCCATAGGAAAGAAAAATCAAAAGTGAGATCTCTTTAACATCTCAAATATTTATCCTAGACAGAAATTAGGTTACTTTAAGATCGAATGGAGATTTTTGTTTGAGTCTCCTGCTTCTCAAACTTGTCTCCTGAGACAAAAACTCTAACAATCTCACAATGGTCTCCTTTAAAGCTTTAAAAGAGATCTCAACAACATCACACACTGTGTTCAGATATTTCTCCTTAGCTAGAGACTCTGGATCTCTCACATTTGTCTCTTTTAAAGCTTTAGAATAGATCTCAACAACATCACACACTATGCTCAGATTTTATCCTTAGCTAGAGACTCTGGTGGTCTCACATTTGTCTCCTCCAAAGTTTCAAGCAAGATCTCAACAGCGTCACATAAAATCATAAATTCAGAGTTAAAGGCTATATTGAGAGAGAAATTATGCAGAAATAAGGATAATGTTACTTTTTATTGGACAATGTTTATGTACTTAGGCACATAATTTGTTGTTGGAAATAGTAATGTAGCGGACGCCTTAATCAAAACCCTGTAATGTAACCCTGGGGCTTTCTTTGCTGAAAGGCACATAAATGGCTTATGACTCAGTCTTGAATATTAATTGACTAATTTGATTATTAATACATATTATATGGAAGAAACGTTTGATCTCATATTGAGGTAGGGCTGGACGATATGGCCAAAATTGATATCACGATATATTTCTTAATTTCGGTCGATACGATATAATTCCGATATTGATATGAACACTATTTATCTGAAATAGAAATCTTTTGTAACATTATAAATGCCTTTATCATCACTTTTGATCAATTTT
>NW_015552558.1:39475-48659 GCF_001515605.1 Sinocyclocheilus anshuiensis
GAGATCTAGAGTCTAGCTAAGGAGAAATATCTGAGCACAGTGTGTGATGTCGTTGAGATATCTTCTAAAGCTTTAAAAGAGACAAATGTGAGAGATCCAGGATCTTTAGCTAAGGAGAAAAATCTGAGCACAGTGTGTAATGTTGTTGAGACCTCTTCTAAACTTTTGAGGAGACAAATGTGGGAGATCCAGAGTCTAGCTAAGGGGAAATATCTGAGCACAGTGTGTGATGTTGTTGAGATCTCTTCTAAACTTTTGAGGAGACAAATGTGAGCGATCCAGAGTCTCTAGCTAAGGAGAAATATCTGAGCACAGTGTGTGATGTTGTTGAGATTGCTTCTAAAGCTTTAAAAGAGACAAATGTGAGAGATCCAGTGTCTCTAAGGAGAAATATCTGAGCACAGTGTGTAAAGTTGTTGAGATCTCTTCTAAAGCTTTAAAGAAGACCATTGTGAGAGAGTTAGAGTTTTTGTCTCAGGAGACAAGTTTGAGAAGCAGGAGACTCAAGCAAAAGTTGCCATTCAATCTTAAGGTAACCTCATTTCTGTCTAGGAGAAATATTTAAAATGGTAAAAATATCTCTTTTTTTATTTTATTTTTCTTCCCTCTGGTTAGCTTCAATATCATTTATCTACACCATTTCAATCAAAGACAATACATGCATTGTCCTATTTGAAGTTGTTTTATGTAGACAGTGTTTTATTGCACAGTGATTTAACAGAGGAAACCATAACCTATATTTACATAATGCAAAAATGGGCTGTACAAGACAACATTTTAATACTAATCAAAGCAACAAAAAAAACCAAAAAAAACTGGTACACTAGTGTTACATTTGTTTAAAAAATGTATTGCTCTTATACTAAACATCTTGCACTTGTAAGTCCTTTCTAGTATGTTTGGAAAATGTGTATACAATGCTGGACATTGAAGATAAATTTAAACATTTAAACTAGTAATATTAGTAATAGTAATATTGATATTCTGAAATGTTTAATGCTATTTAAATGATAGTTCTAGTATTTACAATATTAGTAAAAGTTTAACGTTTCTCCTAAAATAAAACTGAAGACATCTTAAGACAAAACTGATATCTCAATGAGACATATAAGAGAATCATCTCTTAGTATCCTGAGCGTAAACTCTGTCAGAGCCATAGCCTTGTGGGCCGCACATCGATGTGAAGGCACAACTGCACCTCAGACAACATGGGTTCGAATCCCAGCTAAAGGTACTTTCCTGCTCCTGTTCAAGTCTCACCTGTCCAATTGTTTCCTGTCTCTACTCCTACTGTCATGACCATTGAAGGTGAAAAACCCCTTTGCAATTACTCCTATTGTCCTGACCATTAAAGGTGAAAAACCCCATTGCAATAAAAAACAACAACCTCTGAGCAGTAAAACATTTTTATAATGGAGTCTTGCAAGAGATTACAGCAAGACAATAAAGAGATATCATGTTTCTCACACGTTTCTCTCCAATTGTCATTTTGGATTCATTTTTTTCAGAACTTTCTCATGTCTCAGTTGTGTCTACTTTTATTTATCCTAAGGATTTTTAGGAGAAACATCTGAGACACTGTTGAGACTAAAATGAGAAATACATGAGAATCACAACTAAGTCTCCTGAGGTTAGAAAATAAAATATTCCTATAATCAGTGGTAGAGCATTGCGTTAGCAGCGCAAAGGTTGTGGGTTCAATTCCCGGGGAACACCCATACTGATAAAAAATATATAGCCTGAATGCACTGTAAGTCGCTTTGGATAAAAGCGTCTGCTAAATGCATTAATTTAATTTAATATGTAAATACATTTAGATATCAGACTATGTAAATATATTCATTTGCAATATATGTCCATATATTAATTTATATTATTTGTTAACATATTACATTTATGTATATGTAAATATATTAGATTTCTATAAATGTAAATATATTTTAAAACATTAAAATATTCAATGCTCCTTTTTACTGCACATCGCATAAGTAAATAAACTTAAACACGTTTTCACAGAATATATTCCCGTTTACTCAAACTGTATGTAAATTAATTAAATCTACATATATGTAAATGTTTTCATTTTATATAGATTATAATTTGCCCCTTCATAATAAATCAAACAGAAATTGGACACTGAAAAAATTTTAAAAATCTCCAGACAATGCAACTTAAAAACAGTGACAATATCAATTGAATTGACTTATCAATATAAAGAGTACATTTATCAACACCAGTTCAGCATGAACCAACAAAAATTATGAATGCTCATGATGTTTCTGGCACATAAATAAAAGATTATCCTTCTGTAAGCATCCAGGGTCAAAACATTATGCACAAATATGCAAGTCTTAGTAGGCATTCAACACATTGCATTTAAATATTTAAGAGCCATCATTAACCATGCACACAATTCATCAACTAATCACATGCTCCCACAATAATACATCAGTTGTCATGCCCTTAACCAACCCAATATATATATATATATAATGTTTAAGCAAATAACATAAAAATCTTAAGTAATTCTTGCTTTCCCTATTCTTGCAATATTCAAGTGTTCATGTCCCTGAGTAATATCTGCATGCACCCAAGTCTGAAGAGAACACATAATATGCTAGTCATTCGAAATACTTATGCTTAATGTTACACTGTCAGATATGCAAAAGAAATCTATCGTATCTCTTGCTCTGGCTACTGTCCCTATTCTTGCAATATTCAAGTGTTCATGTCCCTGAGTAATATCTGCATGCACCTAAGTCTGAAGAGAACACATAATATGCTAGTAGACAGCAATCCATATGAGAGAGAGGTCTTGTGTGGAGGGTGGATCTGGACCTGACTTCTGTACAGGTTGTCACAACATCTCTTGATTATCGGTCTTCACGAACTGCCCTGAAATACAATTCAAACATGAACAATGATTGTTATAAATGTAACGCGAGGCTCTTACATTCACAATGCTCATTTTGGCCTCTACAGCTCATTTTGGTGGTGAAGTGTGCATGAAATTATGCCAGACTGAAATTTGGTGAACAGTCTTCAAGAGTGCAAATAAAACTTTAAGTTTTAAGTACCTTTCAGACTTGCGTGAGGTTTCCACAAGCAACAAAGTCTACTTGAACAAACACTTCACTGCGTTTAAAGTTTAGAAAATAATATTTAAACAACTAAATGGATCTATATAATTTTACCTCAGACTGTAACCCAGACCGTTTGAAGTGCTAATTAACTAACAGGAAATTAAACATTGGGAATTTAATAACTTTACAGTACAAAACATTATAAGTCTATAGTTACATTTAATGTTAGATCGGCAAATTGTCAAAAAAAAAATAAAAAAAAATAAATTCACCTTCAGCGTCCATCCAGCTTGGCAGATGATAACCTTTACAGACCGTTACAGTTTGAAGTGAGGCACGTTCACAGTACTCTGGTTCTGTCTTAATGTTATTCATTTTAATTTCAAGGAATTTTTTTATTATCATCTGTGTCTCATTTCAAATTATGTTGGACCCCTCTGTAGGTTGTTGTGTATAAAGTGTCCTCAGTGCAGAGTTAAACAATATGACCTTGTAGGACATACAGGAAAATATTTGATATTTGATTTATTTTTTATTTTTTTATGTTAGATAAACTTTTGAATGTTACTACTTACTAGTCAGATGGTTCATAGCGCCTTGGGGATGTTCTTCAACAGGAGATCCGCTCCAGCTCTGCAGCATGGCCATCAGCATGGAAGAATATAGGAACAATTTGTCACGGAGCCAACAATATATAGTACACAATGTCAGGTTTATTAGAAATAAACAAACTAGAGCATAGGTGAAATGCAGAAAAGATAAATAGTAATATGGAAAACATACAAAAAATCTTAATCTGAGGTCCTCTGAGGGGTTGGCATCATCTCTTCTCAGGTGTTCTGGATCCAGACTGAAGCTTGTGTAAATCCTAGCTACCACGGGATGTCAACCATTTTTTTGCAGGAAGGAGCACAGTTGAGCAGACAACTTTTTCAAAAATTTTAGGCATAAAAAGGAAGATTTGAGATGGGTCTGTAATTTGCCAGTTCACTAGGATCTAGTTGTGGTTTCTTAATAAGAGGCTTCCTTCGACCAGACTGCTGGATTCCGCTTTTTGGGCTGGCGGGTGGATCCTTACAGTTGGTGACCGTCCCTCCATGATCTCCCATCTCGTTGGCGAGGGTCTTTTCAGCGCAACATTCAGATGTGCTCCAGAAAGAGGTTTGAGCTTCTCCTTCTCTTTTCTCCAGCTGCTGCGGTAAGTCAATTCTTATTTGCCTTTTTAGAAGTGTTGAGGGAAAGCTTAGACGCACCCCATATAGACATACTTTTGTAGAATGAGTCGGAATACTCATCATTAGACCGGAGACCGCAGAAATCCGGTGGGGCTTAAGAATTAGACGACACCACATGAATTGACAGGGACAAGATAGCGGCAGAGTAGATGAGGAATGAAATCTCTTGAACCAAAATTAAAATTGGAATAACATCATCCAAAATTGTATTCCGGTACTCAACAGAGGGCTGTAAATTGCAACCTAAATTCTGAGATTAATAATTTCCTGTCAATATTGTTTATTGGCTTTGCAACATTTGAAAAGTAAACATTTATGTGCAAATAATTGAAGAGAAATTGTGATTGGATTAACTAAAAAGATCATCAATTTCTCACTAGAATCTTTTGTATGTCAAAGTGAAGTTGGGCAAGACAGTACAATGAAATTAAAACTTAGAGAATCTCAAAAGAAACTCTAATCTGGCAAAAAAGTATGCCTCAGTCCCAGAGAACTATTACTGCCATGCAGAAGTCCCAGTGACTGTGAATAAAAGATGAGACATTAGAAATTCAAAATCTAAAACTGTAATGCACATAATGATAATTTTGATGCTACTGAGAGGCTTGTAACCTTGTAAGCCTGAGGGTTAAACCCATTCAGAGGACATTCACAACTTCTCCTGAGGGAGAATTAGTAAAACAGTCAAATTAATCAAATTAAATTTATTTGAAAATCACTCAATAGTAGAAAATCTCTGATCGCACAATATTTGGCTCAACAACACTGTCCAAAGTACAGCCTTAACAAATACAGCTTATAGAATGTAGAAAGAGGGAATGTGTACGTAGAAAGAAGTTGGGAGCACTAGTAGTGTTGGAAGATTTGAAAGAGAAAAACAGAAGGTGCTGAGAAGCAAGAATTATTAAGGAAAATGAAAGGTAGAATGATCAAACTAATGAGAGAGAATTTCTTTATCTTCTATTTGTGCAAAAATCTTCAATGAGAAAAGTTAACATGTCCAGGATTTACCAACTAAAATGATTAGTCTGATTGCAATATCTTGAATAGGCCAAATACATGTAAGGCCATAAGATGTTTTAAAGCTGATTTCATTGACCTGCCAACCAGTAACAAGGGAAGGAATACGTTTTGTCTCTTCCATTGCAACAAAACCACAAACACAGTGGCGCAAGTGTTAGCAAACGAAACCATCCCTCTCTGGGAGTGCCAGCTCGCATGGAATCTAATCAGATAACTAATTTTTACTGGACATGAGATTAAAGTTGTGTGTAATGTTAAAATCAGGCAGAAATTCACAAATCTTTACAGACTACAGAGAGGAAAATTGTCAAATTTATTAATAGAATGCCAATTGCTAAGCTAACAGTACAGCACCAAAACTGGCAAACTAATGCCTTGATCACAGATCTGACTAGTGTAACAGTATCATTTAAAAGTTAAATTTCCCAGCAGATCTGGGTGTCATAATGTCTGCAACACAGCAGACTGTGTAAATTCAGCTGTAACAGCAGCTTAAAGTGCAACATGCTTAGAATGTGCTGTAACACTAGCTTAGATCTGACCATTAACACTCAGTTTATTTTGGCCTTTTGTTTACAAAACATAATCATGACAATGATATATGTCTTTGAAAACTAAACAAATTTGCTCCTGATGGTATACAATCATAAACAAAATTAATATCCACCAGTCTTCAAGCAATTTGTGAAAAGGCTCTAGAGTAAGCTGTTGTCTCTCTGTCTGTTTCCCTTCCAGACTGACGGCTGCCATATTTGAGGGACAAATTCCACAAGGACATCTGGTCCCACATACACCAACTTGCACACACAACAAGGAGATGGGTGTGAAGATTCTACAAAGGGTCATTCACATAGCACTACACAAGTAATTCCATGACCTCACAGTGTAGCACTGGAACTAAATTATACAACACAGATTATGGTAGACTAAACATCACCCATCTCCTATACACAAACATACACACAAACATACAGAACACACATTCATTATTGCAACTGCACAATATGCTTACCTGGTATTGAACATAAGGACATCCAGGTCTAAATTACTCACATCATTCAAATCTATAACACACTATTGACTTCATACATATAGGTCAAAGGAAATTATTTTTTATAATTTCATTTTAATTATGGCAAACATTTTTGCAATTTTAAGATCTTGTGCAAATTTTATGGTCTTATGAACTCACTGTATGTAAACACTACAATGTGCATAGGACTTGCATGGCTACAGTCACACATTAATTAATTCAAATTCTATTTACAAATTCTACTAGTTTACAACATATGTCTAATGGCAATACAAATTTACCTAAATAAATAAAGCGGGTGGATCCTTACAGGGTGCACCGGGCCTGTGCAGAGAAACACATGGAGTAGAGGTGGTGGGAGAGTCAGCAGCAGGCTGTATACTTACCTCGGACTTGTGAGCGTCAGCCTGGGATGTTTCCAGCGTGGCTCTCCGCTCTCTCAGCTGGGTCTGCTTCGACGCTCTCTCAGCTGGGTCTGCCTCTCCACCAGAGGACCACCTCTGAAACAACCAGAAAACAACCTCTTTACATGATGGAGAAAGGACAAAGAAACTGAGGAAAGGCAGGGCTATTTATACAAAACCAAACGATGGACTAATAAGATAATTAATGAACAGAGGTCGAAACTAATGAACTAATCAAGCAACAAAGGAAAACTAGTACAAGGCAGGGAGAACAGAAACACAGAACATACACGTGACATTACTCCGTGTATTACACCGGGGAGGGGGGGCGGGCGCAAATCAGAGAGCTCCGGGAGCCATGGCAGAGCAGGCAGTTCAGGTTGCCATGGCAGAGCTGGTAGCTCAGGGGGCCATGGCAGAGCAGGCAGTCTCTGGAGGAGCGGGCACTGGGGGGGCGCTCTGGAGGAGCAGGCACTTTCGAGGAGCGGGCTCTGGAGGATGCTCTGGAGGGTGCTCTGGAGGAGCGGGCTCTGGAGAGTGCTCTGGAGGAGTGGGCGCTCTGGAGGAGCAGGCACTTTCGAGGAGCAGGCTCTGGAGGATGCTCTGGAGGGTGCTCTGTATGAGCGGGCTCTGGAGGGTGCTCTGGAGCAGTGAACAGTGGAGGGCGCTCTGGAGGAGCGGGCACTTGAGGGCGCTCTGGAGGGCGCTTTCGAGGAGCGGACTCTGGAGGGTGCTCTGGAGCAGTGGACACTGGAGGGCGCTCTGGAGGAGTGGGCACTTGAGGGTGCTCTGGAGGAGCAGGTGCTTTTGAGGAGCGGGCTCTGGAGGACTCTCTGGAGGGCGTTTTTGAGGAATGGACACTGGAGGGCGCTCTGGAGGAGCCGGCACTGGGGTGCGCTCTGGAGGGTGCTCTGGAGGAGCTGGCACTGGGGGGCACTCTGGAGGAGCGGGCACTTGAGGGCGCTCTGGAGGGCACTTTCGAGGAGCGGGCTCTGGAGGATGTTCTGGAGGGCGTTTTCGAGGAGCGGACACTGGAGGGCACTCTGTAGGAGCGGGCTTTGGAGGGTGCTTTGGAGGAGTGGGCTCTGGAGGTTGCCCTGGAGGAGCGGGCACTGGAGGGCATTCTGGAGGAGCGGAGTTCGCTAACACAGGGGGCTCAGGAGACGAAGGAGAGCTTTCTGGAGCAGACTCTGGAGAAAGGATAGGGGCCGAGAACTCCGGAGGCAGCGCCATGTCCAAGAGCACTGAGCCAGCGGTGGCCAGCGGGCCTGAGTCAGCGGCGGCCGGCGATCCTGGGCTGAGGACTAGGGAGGAGCTTTGGAGGATTCAGGGGTGTTTGGGGCTGGGCAGGCGGTCCGAGCCGTTGGTATGGTATGTGGGGGTTCCTGGCGTGGGGTGAGCTGGCGAGACGCGACGTGCCTCAGAGGGGGCTGGACGACGAGACTGAAACGTTTCCTCCACTTCAAAATCGGAACCATTTAAGAACAGGACGAGATTAATAAGCTCGATCAGGGGATAATTACACAGGAAGATCGCAGCGGATCATCTCGTCGTCCAGTCCCAGCTGAAAGCACACACCAAGAGCGGCGTCGTGCCAGCTCAGCTGGTTCGCAAGCTCAAGGAAATCCTCCACATACTGCTCCAACCTCCGACCAGCCTGCCGCAAACCTCACAGCTTGTCCTCAGCCGTCATCTGTTTGGTCCTGTCTTCTGTCATGGGTTGCCAGGGAAAGGAGCTTGAAGGAGTACAAAGGAGGCAGATATCAAATAAACTGAGTCTTTTAATAAATCCACTTTGGAAAAACAGGAGAAAACAACCTCTTTACACAACGGAGACAGGACAAAGAAACTGAGGAAAGGCAGGTCTATTTATACAAAAGCAAACGATGGACTAATAAGATAATTAATGAACACAGGTGGAAACTAATGAACTAATCAAGCAACAAAGGAAAACCAGCACTGCAAAACTTTTTTTAAACGGAAACGGTGGTGCGTTGAACACTCTGTTCTGATGACGCAAGAGTTGCAACTATGGCAGCTGAGAAGGCCATTATTTGTGTTCTTTTTGAAGAATTTTCGGAGCCTGATGAAATCGGTATAAATACGTGTTTAATACTGCAAAATACGCTCGATGTTACAGTCACTGCCCTTGCTGTCCAGAATAAAAGAGAACATCCCAATCGAGTGAAGGGATTTGTGGAAGTGATTCCTAATTATTGTGAACCAACATTTGCCTCGCATTTCAGGATGAAAAGACAAACATTTCAGGTGAAGGATAATCCATTTCTTACCTCCGAGACTGTGGTATGATCTATATGACCTTATTATTTTTATTGTGAGTATTAGGCTTATCATTATTGCTGATCACTGTTGTTGTGCTATGATATTGTAATATTTACCATTATA
>NW_015552558.1:48738-51429 GCF_001515605.1 Sinocyclocheilus anshuiensis
GGCTTATCATTATTGCTGATCACTGTTGTTGTGCTATGTTATTGTAATATTTACCATTATATAATCAGAGGAGTATAAAAAAGTTTTTGAAAGTGTCACTCCACAATACAATAGCAAAAATATATAAATATGTGTAGTATTTTTATGTTACATTATTAATCAGTGTCTAGCACACCTTCCTAAGGAAGGCAAAACGTTGTGCTTGAACTTGCCCCAGGACAAGGCAGGGAGAACAGAAACACAGAACATACACGTGACAACATGTAAGTGACGTCACCGATATACTCTACAGTGCAGACTTTTAGGTTAAATTAATTAGCTTACTTCCATTTATCTATTGACAAATTACCAGCAAAACATTTACAAAGCTATCAAAACTGCTCATCTACACATAATATGTGATTAAAAGCCCAAACTTTCATTAATAAGAGCTCAAATCTATAGTGAGCCTACCTCTTATAATTAGCATGTATAGTTAGTTAACGGTTGTGATGCTAACGGTCTTTTTCCGAAGACACTAAACCATTTCTGTAAAGTAAATATTGAACAGAAACGTGTCAATTACATGTAAGAAAGTGTCCAGAAGAGTTGTATGTATTATTTATGTGATTTTAGTAACTAAACTTACCTGAAAGCAGTGAAAACAACACGGACAGTATGTAAAAACAATACTTGGTGAGTCTGGCTCAGCGGCCACATAAACCACATGGAATAAACAACAATGACTAGGCAACTACATAGTAGGAAAATGTAGATTGACATACCTTTGATCATTATAACAGGAGACTACGGGGCTTAGAGTTGAACACTGCAATGATTTCGTTGTAGTCTAAAGATTCAGTCAATTCTCTTTCAAAGGAGAGCAGGGACAAAGAGTTCAGTCTCTGTGTCAGCATTGTTGCTATGATACCTGTTTTAATCCGATTTACAGTTGAAAACAATCGTTCGACAGTACAGATTGTTATGGGTATTGTGATGAGGGCCTGTAGGAGATGATTAATTCTCGGAAAGATATTGTGTGGGCATGCATCGAGCACCTCCACAAGTGATGGAAATGCCCTGCCATTTGATACTTTTCTTTCTAGTTGCTGAATCCTCAACAGCGATGTCAAAGTGTAAGGCTGTAATAAAGTCTTTTTGCCGAAGGTGTCAGACTGACGCAAGCAAGCAGCGGCAGCTCTCATTAACCCGTACGTGTCAGCCTTAAAACGGGTGTTCAGTTCCATGATCTGCTTGTCTAGTATATCATTCCACAATTGTTTCAGGTCAGAGTTGTCCTTGACAGGTGATGCTTTGCCCATTGTAGATTCGATTAGCGTATCGCCCAACTTCACTGGCAACTTCCTCTATTAGGGTCCCAGTGATATCCCAATTCACAATGTCATGCCTTTTCATCAAATCCTCTGTCAAAACCATTACTTTATGAAGGTAATTTTCTTCATTCCTGAATGAAGTGTAGCTCTCCTTATGCCCTTTGATTAGATCAATGCAATCTGTTACAGATATAGTGGCGGACTGCAAGGCCTTAGTGGCATAGTCACTCGTTTCAAACAACTTGTTGAACATTACAAGTAGAAACAGAAATGTTTTCGTTTGCATTTGATGCAGTAGCGAGTCGGCCTCAAGTTTTGTATGGCCTGAGCTTTCAGAAAATTCAGCAAGAGTCTCCAATATAGGACCCAAAAGTGTCAGCACTTTACTCACTGCACTTGACCATGAGCTCCATCGGACATCACAGGACCTCTTTAGCTCCAAAATCGTTTTCCCTGGCCGCAGCTGTTGCTGGATTTGCATAAATCTAGCATGTCTATGTGATCCCATCATGAAACTATGGAAGTTGTTAATGACATCAAAAAATGTTGATATGCAAGGGGACACCTTTGATGCTGTGCACACGACGAGGTTAAGGCGGTGGGAATTACAATGCACATAAGTAGTAAATATGATGGTGCTTATGACAAAAAGATTTATGGCTTTGACCTTTGTGACCTTTCCCCTCCCCCACACGGCCCACCCCCATTGCGACCACCCACATCGCGACCACCCATGTTGGTTGACCTCTGACCGTTAATGACATCCAGATGTGAAAATCAGCATGTGTGAAATTCCGACGTCAACCTTTGATCTTCGGGGGAAAAATATGATGTTTGTTCAGATGTTTGTCCGTTTCAGAGGATGTCAGGCAATAAATGAAGTCCTGAGGAATGTTTTTGTAGATTTTATGGTCTGTTCCCACATCCGGGGGGGTTTTCCCATCTGGGTTCCGTGTGTCCGGTTGCATTCCAAGGTGCGCTTAGATAAACAGACCCAGGCACTTCTGTGGAAAATCAGAAAAGTGCTGTGAAATACATAGACATGGCCGGTTTATACTCACCTAAATCTCCTGATAAGGAATGGAATGAACAATAAACAGATTCTTTTTTAAAGATTCTCTTTCTCCCCTCACCCTCTTTCTCTCGGTCACACACACACACGCAAACGCACACACACGCAAACGCGCACACACACACACACACACACACTGTATAATGAAATTTGGGATAAATCAATAAATAAATAAATAGAATTCCTCTTACATTTTTCCGTGAGACAAAGTCTTCCTCGTGCAAACATCGCCATCGGTCTGAAAAGCGAGGTGTGCTCTGATTGGCCAGCTATCCAGTGCGTTGTGATTGGCCGAATACCTCACGC
>NW_015552558.1:51802-62187 GCF_001515605.1 Sinocyclocheilus anshuiensis
GGAGGATAAACATTTCTGTGAGAACTTTAAATGCTTCTGGGAAACTTGGAAGAGTGAAACGTGCCTATACGAAAGTGCTATCCAATGGTGGGATATCGGTAAAGTGCATATAAGAACATTCTGTCAGCAATATGAACCCATTCTTCTTTTGTTTTAAAAAAGACATTAGAGTTGCTGGAAAATGAAGTAAATGACATTGAGAAGAGTATGACTGTCAATGATGCTGTAAACCTACAAGGAATGTGGACTGAGAAAAAGAATCAGCTGAGTTTTATTTTAAATGAAAAAGTTAAAGGGGCTCTTTCAAGGAGTCGTTTTTTAACAATAAAAGACATGAATGGTCCGACATCTTATTTTTTTTAACCTGGAGCGTAAAGCAGGACAAGGAAAACTGATGTACGTTTTAAAGGACAATGATGGTCAAGATACTTCGGATCCTGTGGTGATGCGCAGGCTCGCTGTGGATTTTTATTCTAATGTATTTACTGCCGAAGCCATTGATGAGCAAAGCAGAAATGAACTGCTACAGGATGTTCCTACTTTAACTTCAACACATAAAATACTTTTGGAGGCTGATCTTAAGTTTGAAGAGGTTACTGCTGCTGTAAAGGGTCTCTCTTCAGGAAGAGCACCAGGGATAGATGGACTGTCTTCTGATTTTTTAAAGAAATGTTGGAATATATTAGGACCTGATTATTTTGAAGTGCTCAAAGAATGCATCAGTAAGGGTGTTCTCCCTGTGAGTTGTCAACGGGCTGTCTTAACTCTGTTACCAAAAAAGGGAGATTTAACCCTTTTAAAAAACTGGAGGCTGGTAGCAATTTTGTGTTCCGAATATAAACTTTTGTCTAAATGTTTGTCAAATAGACTAAACAATGTGTTACATACAATCATTCATAAAGATTAATCATACTGTGTAAAAGGAAGATCTATTTTAGATAATTTACATTTAGTGCGAGATATTTATGACTTTGCTCTTAACAATAATATTAACCTTGGCTTTCTGTCATTAGACCAAGAAAAGGCTTTTGACTGAGTTGACCACAATTTTCTTTTTGAAATGTTAAAGGCTTTTGGTTTTGGAGACAAATTTATTTCTATGATTAAGCTTCTCTATAATCAGGCCACATGTATGATAAAAATGGTTGGTGGTCTCAGTGTTCCTGTTAATGTCCATAGAGGTATTAGGCACGGTTGTCCTCTTTCAGGTCAACTCTACAGCATAGTCATTGATCCTCTGTTATGTAAACTACGAAGCCAGTTAACAGGTTTAAGGGTTGCTGAACTAGATTCTCAAGAGCCTATTAAGATTTCTGCGTATGCTGATGATGTTACAGTTTTAGTCAGAGGTCATGCTGATGTTCACTACTTAAAAGACGCTCTAGAGCATTATGGTAAAGCATCCTCAGCTAAGGTGAACTGGAGTAAAAGCAATGCTCTGTGGTGTGGTCAGAATTCTAATGGTCCTATGCTTCCGGGTGGTTTGCAGTGGGGAAGAACGGGTTTCAAATATCTAGGGTTTTTTTAGGCACAGTTGAATTTAAGAGACAAAACTGGGAGGGCCTTGTGGAGAAAGTGTGTGCAAGGTTGTCTCACTGGAAATGGTTGCTACCCCATCTGTCCTACAGGGGGAGATTCCTGATCTGTAATAACTTGGTGGCCTCATCCCTCTGGCATAAAATGATGATTTTAGAGCCTCCGAAGGACCTGGTGGTAAGGATTCAGAAGCAGATGGTGGACTTTTTCTGGTCAGGGCAGCACTGGCTGAGGGCACCAGTTCTATACTTGCCCATTCAGGAAGAAGGACAAGGACTTGTCGACATCGGATCCAGAGTTGAAGCCTTTAGACTTCAGACAGCTCAGAGACTGCTTTATGGGGAGGATGTAAGCTGGACTGGTACAGCCTGTGCTCTTCTGAGGAGAGCAGGCAGTATGGGGCTGGATCTTCACCTGTTTCTAATGAAAATTAATAAGTTGGATCTGACTGGTTTAACATCCTTTTACAGGTCAGTGTTAAGAGCGTGGTCACATTTTAAGTTCTCAAGAGAAGTCAATGGTGTACAGAGACTCTGGCTGAGGGAGGAACCATTGCTCTTCAACTCTGTAATGGACCTGGATATTTTTAAATCCGATTCTCTCAGAAAAGCTTTGTGGTCTGCAAAGATCACAAAAATTGGACATTTAATTCATGAGGGAGGATGGATATCTGCTGAGGCTTTAGCCTTAAAACTGGGCATGAGGTCGGTTCGAGTGGCAGAGAGACTGTTAACTCAAACACGTGAGTTTTTACCAGTGGACTATAGATTTGATTGAGAGGCTTCAGACGTGGATAATTCTGCATTCCCGGAGCTGACTATTTCAGCTGACACAGGAGAGTGGCAGGAAACAGAGGGTGGACTGCTCTCTTTCAGATCATCTCAGTCTAGTCTTTTCAGTGATACAGAAAAGAAGGCTTTATATGTACTGTGTGTTAAAGTGGCACATTTCCACATGCTTGAAAACCTGAGAGAATCCAAGTTGCAGGATGTTTTTGGCTCAGGCGTTTCCCCTAAAGGCTGCTGGAGGACCCTGTACAAACCTCCCATTGAGTAAAGGTCTGGAGACCTTCAGTGGAGGGTAGTGCATTGTATAATAGCCACAAACAGACACAGAGCACACATTGATCCACAGGTAGGGGAGGAGTGTCCTTTTTGTGGGGTACAAGAAACAGTGTTTCACTTATTTCTTAATTGTTTTAGACTACAACAGTTTTTTTCATCAACTAGAAGGATACTGTCAAACTCTGGGGGAGGTTTTTTACGCCTATGCTTTTTATTTATGGGCCTAAATACAGCAGGAGCAAAATGCAAGCTCATGTTTTATTACATTTTATATTTGGCCAAGCAAAATTGGCTATTTGGCTGTCACGTAAAAGAAAATGACTTGGATCGGGTTTGACTGATGTTATTTTGGTGTTTAAGGGATTAATAAAATCCCGTATTAATATAGAGTATGCGTATTATATGTTGATTGATGACTTGGATAGTTTTAGATCTAAATGGGGTATAAATCAATGTATTTGTGAAATTGATTATGATGGTTGCTTGTAAATTTCTGTCTGAGTGATGAAAGATTGTAAAACTGTTGTTTCTGATGTGTACATTTATTCATGTAAATTTTTTATATTATTCCATTTTATTTTATTTTAATATTTCAATAATGTTTATGTAAAATTACTGGTAAATAAAGAGATTGTTAAAAGTCTCTCTCTCTCTCTCTCTCTCTCTCTCTCTCTCTCTCTCTCTCTCTCTCTCTCTCTCTCTCTCTCTCTCTCTCTCTCTCTCTCTCTCTCTCTCTCTCTCTCTCTCTCTCTCTCTCTCTCTCTCTCTCTCTCTCTCTCTCTCTCTCTCTCTCTCTCTCTCTCTCTCTCTCTCTCTCTCTCTCTCTCTCTCTCTCTCTCTCTCTCTCTCTCTCTCTCGGCTATAGAATTAACAGGGAACTTGAACTCGAAGCTCCCAATGCTGATCTTGAAGAAGCTGTCAAGGAGGCTGAACAAGTCCTTCAAAGGTTCAACCCTTCAAAGGTAATGTTGAAGACATTTAGTTAAAACTGATTTGCTTTAATGAACGCATCCTTATATTATGTGTTAATCAAATAGTTGACTGAACTTTACTGCAGTTACATTTTGCACAGCATTTGGTGTTTCTTAAACGTTGGTTTACATACCCCACGGCCCAATCAGGAAGAACCCCCAGAAAAGTGGCATGTCGAAGTAGTAATAATTCATACAATTGACCAAGTCTGCAAATTCATATGATATTGCACAAGCATACTCGTACAAAATTCTACGACTTTTACTCCTACTGCTGTCATTGACTATTGCCTCAACTCCCAAGCAGATTGTGCCCATTGTAAGAGTGTTTATATCATAAAGTTTATATTAAGTCCATTGTATTCTTTATTAATCTTTACAAATTGGTGCAATTCTTTACTCTTCCTGTTCAAATTCTACGACTTTTACTCCTACTGCTGTCATTGACTATTGCCTCAACTCCCAAGCAGATTGTGCCCATTGTAAGAGTGTTTATATCATAAAGTCTATATTAAGTCCATTGTATTCTTTATTAATCTTTACAAATTGGTGCAATTCTTTACTCTTCCTGTTCCAACAGTACGGGATATCTGTCCACACCTCACAGTCTGCCATTCTTTCCATGTTGATTTTTATTGAACACATCTGTCTTAGAAGCAAGAGTCTGGAAATGCTAGTTTAACTTGTCGCGTGCTACAAATCAGATCTTCGATTAATTTGGCCAAATCAGATCACTTAAAGCTGTTCACACCAAGAGCAATAACTATAATGAGAAGTATTTTAGCATCCACACCAACAGACGATACTGTTCTGTTTACTGTTATACACGCTGCAGTTACAGTATGTTGTTGTCTGCCATTTGTTGTTGTCAGTGTTTTTGTTGTTCATCATGTGATACATTCTCTTTGTTCCTTCTTGCAGGATTTCTCACAGATTACTTAGTCCTTCTCCATCAGCTCTCCACAATATCAGCCCGTCCAAAAGCTTTCATTAAATGTTAACTCTTAAATGTTCCTTTCATTCTGTTAAATTTACACACAAAATTCTGCCTTTCTCTGCCTATTTATCTTCATCTTATTCCTTTACTCCCTCACTCACACATTATTTTATGCTCTGTTGTAAGGCAGAAACTGAGAGTTTGCATGATGGCCTTTTCTCAGACTCTGAATCTGATGTGTACAGATGAACTCAGGAGTCTGCTAGAGTTGTGGCCACCAAGTGCCGCACTGCTGCCTGAACCCATCAGTTATCTGCTGTGAAGACTGCATTCGCAAACAGCTCTACTGCGACAGCTCAGATGTTATGGCCCATAAAAGTAAACTTCACAACTGAACAACTGCAAGATAGTTGTGGAGGGATTCTTTTGGCCCATACCTCCAACAACCTCCAACAAGAATCAATGGTAAGTCCAGTGCAACAATTAGAAATAAAAATACTATATATTGTTTATTGATTTACCACACCCTAAATACATGTTTTGTCCCTCCAGGACATCTACAGCAGGTGGTGTGTGAGGAGGACCGTCAGAGACTCAAGCCACCCGAACCATGGATTGCTCTCACCGTCACCATCAGGCAGACGTTATCGCAGAACCTGCACCAGCAGACAGCGAGACAAGTTCTTTCCACAGGCAATAAGACTGTACTGAACTCATACCAGTAACACCACACAGAACACCCCACCAACCTCATATGCACTGCACTCTATCAGTTACGCTGACCTCACTATTATTCTGCACCCTGACATTCTGTTTGCACTAATTCATACCGTGCTGCACTGTAAAAAAGGTATATGTGTACTGTGATTATTATTGTTTTCATTTCATGCTCTCTGTATAGCATAATATTTACCATATATTGTTCTTTACCTGTATTGAGTCCCTTATATATGTGTGTTGCATATATATTCAGTATTTGTATTTTATATATATTTGAAGAGTTTGGTTCCAAAACGCTATAAACACCTTTTTTTTTTTAATTGAGTTTCCGCCAAAATCAGTATTGTATCTCAGTATTGTATTGAAAAGTCAATTTTTAATTTTATGCAAAATGCGATGTCCGGTGAGTTATTCTGTCATGTTTTCTCCCTTTTTTTCCAAAACGCGACAAACTCCAGTCTCCCTTCTCTGCAGAATGCGATATATCCGCTCAACCAATCACATCGTACCATTCCACGCACTGTAAACAGTAACAACCAATCACAGCGCACCATTCCACGCACTGTAGACAGTAATGGCGGTGCTTTGAATACACCCAGCATCCTAGTTTTCCTCATCTATTTTGTACTTTGTGATCAACAAACAAACTTAGGGCTGCACGATAAATCGCATGTGATTGTCATCCGCATCTCGTCAGCTTTCCGATGGAGCGGCATTTAATACACAGAGCCATAGATCACTGCTATGTCGCGTTCATAATCGCAGATGAGTCACATTCAATTATGAACGTGATATTGCGTAGCTTGTCAGTGTAAGTGTTTTTATTAATGCCATTAATGTTTTTGTTAATACAGCGTAGGCTATAGCACTAATTAACTAAATGAATGTAACATGGCAAAGACGAATGCACTTTTGGAAGTTGAATGTAAGGGAAATGTCATTTTGGAATTTCTGTGGTTTAATGTGATATTGTTGTTCATGTATGTTCATGATGAAATTTTCTTTTATTGCTGTAATTAATTTATAGCATTAACAAGATGACCCGTTGAATTCATTTTGGGAGCGATGACTGATTGAATGCATTTTTAGTCCAGTGCCTGCATATAAGATTAGTATTGACTAAGTTCAGAGACTGTCATATGTGGATCAACTTACTTTGTTGTGTATTTTCAACAGTTTCAATATGAAAAATAACTTTTATATTGATTCAATGGATTTATTGCATTTTGAAGAAAAAAAAAGTGTAAATGGATTTATAGCGTTTTGGAACCAAACTCTTCATTTATTCATTAATTTGTCATCCATACTGTCTAGAGGTGGAAAGTAACTAATTACAAATACTTTCGTTAAAGTACTTAAGTACATTTTTTAATTTTTTCTACTTTCTTGAGTATAATTAAATTGTGGTACTTTTACTTTTACTTGAAAAAAAAATAGACAAGGCTCCGATGGAGAAACAGAGCGAGCTGGCGTTTGACCGGCACTTTTCAAACTGCTGGGGTAGAGCCCTGCGCTTCAGCCAATAACAGACAGGTCTGACTCGGGTGCAAAACCAATCAAAACTTCCAGTTCCGCTGCGGGGGCGGGGCACTCGGTTGATAGAATTATTGCATGGATGGAGCAAGAACAATGTTTCTAAAATACATGCACACAGTTCAATTGAATAGTAAAAATCGCCCTCTTTAACAGTGCAGTTAAACTAAGGCCCAATCCCAATTCTACACCATAGCCCTTCCCCTTTCCCCTACCCCTCCGTTTCGCACGTTCACGTGAAGGGGTAGGGGTGTCTCGATTCTCTTTTGGTTGGAGGGGTAGGGGTAGGGGAAGGCAGCCCTTCAAACGAAGATTTTTCGGGACCACCCTTCAAACGAAGGGGTATGAATTATCTCAGCATAAACCGGCTTCAGAGGCAACATGGCTGCCCAAGCGAACAAAAATACACATAAATGTAAGCATTTTTGGCATTAATAAAAATTTTAATGAAAAGTAATAATTTGTTTTATGTTAAATTCAATCGTGAGTTCATATTTACGGTCATGTTACTCAAAGAAATGTTTGCAAAAAATCGCTAATATTTGCTAACTAACGTCATATCATTATAGACTGCACGATAGTGCCACAACATATTTTCATGTCTGATCAGGGCGATAACCACCGTAGACATTGAGGGGGGCTTAAATCGCTAAACCCTTTTCTCAAATATTGCCAATTCGAGAGCGAGAGAGAGAGAGAGAGAGAGAGATGAAAGTTGCATGTATGCGCGTTTCTCTTTTTAGAGTGAGTTTACTTAAAAAAACTGCGATTTTATCCTTTCTTTGCTGGAAAACATTATGTAGCGATTCAGTATTTAAACTGTTATTAATAAAAGTCGTGAAGCAGCGTTGACAAGTTTCTTTTCTCCTGGATGTGTGAGCTGCGCGATCTCCGATATATATGTGTGTGTGTGTGTGTGTGTGTTCTAATAAATATCTCTACTGTTTCTCTACATTCACGTTCATTCATTGTCATTTCCACAACACCCTGTCATTTCCATCACCACACACATTTTTTAAAAATATTTAAAAAGTTTTCATCACACATTAAAAATGTATCCACAATTTATGAGCTCATGCGCTACTTAATATAAAAATTCAAGGTATTTATTTTCTAATAAGCTCTTACCCAAACCAATATTACATTTCATAGTGTGACAGGTGTACAGTTCAGCATTTGGTCCTTAGGGCAGTTAATTTATCTCATTGACAAATGTATAATTATTGTACATTGTGGAAAAACTGGTAAAACTAGTTACAAAAATGATCTTAGACAATTCTTGAGTGGCATAAGTTATTCTATTTTTAAATAACAGCTGTATATTGAGATGTGGTGGAAATGACATTTGTTCATTGCAGGTTGGAAAAAATGTAAAATATTAACAATTTCTCTTGTAATCTAAGTTTGTCCTCTTACAGACCTTAAAACTAGACAAATTATTTAAACTTATGAGACTGTGTTACGTGACTTTTGAACAAGTTTTTTTTATTCAATTTAACAAGGATAAAAGTGCCCCTAGTTGAAGAAACGCCCATAAATATAACGTTAGATAAATTTCCCAGGTAAACGGATCGAATCGGGGCAAATAGCCTACATTAAAAAGAATTAGGCTACCGAACATAAATAAAATATGCAAGCAGACACTGTCAAAACAGCAATCAAGAAATGCATAATTTTCAACGTTCAGCTGTGTTCTATTAATTACCCTTGTATTTAAGTTCCTGCCTGTTCAGTTTCCCTTTTGTCTGGTCTACTCATTACGTGGATGTGTTTCCTGCTGTCTCCTGTGTTTATGTACCCTGTGTTTCATGGATTAAAGACTGTTTCGTATATTCTTCGTCTCCTCGCTCCTTAGTTCTGGTTATCCTCGTGTGTGTGTCGTGACAAAAGACCAGACCAAGACAGTAAGCGGAGTCCCTTCTCCCGTGTTTTTATTTCCGTTTTTTGTCGTCTTTTATTTTCCCTTTTCTTCTCCCCGCGGTATGAGGACCGCCCCGCTGTCAAACGCGACGGCCGCGCCGTTGACATGCCTGCCAGCCGCGCCGAAGACAAGCCCGCCGGCCGCTCAGAAGTCAAGTTCGCCGGCCGCACCGTCGTCATGCCCGCCGGCCGCACCGAAGACAAGCCCGCCGTCCGCTCAGAAGTCAAGTTCGCCGGCCGTGCCGTTGTCATGCTCGCTCCAGTGTCGGCTCCAGCACCAGAGCTCCCTCCAGTGAGGGCTCCTGCTCCCGAGAATACCCCACGGAGGGCTCCTGTTCCCGAGTATAGCCCACGGAGGGCTCCAGATTCTCCATTAAGCCCAGGGAGGGCTCCAGATCCTCCGTTAAGCCCAGGGAGGGCTCCAGTCCCCTGTCATGGCCCACGGAGGGCCTCGGAACCCGTAAGCATCCCCAAGTATTTTTTTTGGTGGGGGGGTAGTAGGGCTCCATCCGTAGAGGCCGAGGCAGGGGCTGCGGCCTCGGAGGCTGCTTTGCCATGGCCTCCTGAACTACCTGCTCCGCCATGGCTCCCCGAGCTTCCTGCTCCGCCATGGCGCCCAGAGCTGCCGGATCCGCCATGGATCCGGGAATGGGTGCCGCCCTGGAGGCCTTCCGTCTGGTAACCCTGCTCATAGAGGCCTCCAGAGCGCCCACCCCCCCTCCCCATTGGATGTTGTACAGCGCGGGACGCGCCTTCCGGGTGGGGGGAGTTATGTCAGACTCTGGTCCGTGTTTTGTGTGTGTTTTGCTCCTCATGTGCCTTTCTGTGTTTCCTTATTTGGTCATTTTCCTGTCCTTGTTTAGTTTAATTATGATACCATTCCGCTGTGTTCTATTAATTACCCTTGTATTTAAGTTCCTGCCTGTTCAGTTTCTCTTTTGTCTGGTCTACTCGTTACGTGGATGTGTTTCCTTGCTGTCTCCTGTGTTTATGTACCTTGTGTTCCATGGATTAAAGACTGTTTCGTATATTCCTCGCTCCTTAGTTCCGGTTATCCTCGTGTGTGTGTGTGTGTGTGTCGTGACAATAGATCAACCATGATTTATCTGTTAATCAGATGCATTTTAAATCACCTTATCTGTCAATTAGACAAAAGTTGTTGGGGTTTTTTTTTTTTTTTACATTTCTGTCCCCCTCATTTCTGAAATGATGGCTATGCCCCTATGTTTGCAGTACAGAAAACAGTGCACAAGTCTTCTTGTGCTTGAATGGTTTAAAGTTATATTAAAATGCACACAAAGGAATCGATAAGAGGAATCGAAATTTATGTAAACTAGACGATTCCTGACCATAAAGGGTTCATATGATGCTTTTTTAAAGATCATTATTTGGTGTATTTGGTGTAACAGAATATGTTGACATGCTTTAATGTTCAAAAAACACATTATTTTTCAAATACTGTACATTATTGTAGGTCCTCTATGCCCCGCCTCTCTCAAACGCTTCGTTTTCTACAAAGTCCCTCCTTCCGGCAAGCGCAGTCTGCTCTGATTGGCCAGCTGACCCAGTGCATTGTGATTGGCCGAACACCGCAAGCACTCGTCGGAAATGTAACGCCCCTTACCATAATTGCGAGCTTCATCTTTCAAAATAAATGTAAAGACAGAGCCCGAAAGGGGAACAGAGTCGTGTGACAGACACAGT